>NW_027066597.1:0-17895 GCF_032884065.1 Artemia franciscana
CGCTATGCAAAAATGATTCTTTTGAAAAAAAACTGCTGTATACTGAAGTGCCTTCGTATTACACGTGGAATACTAAAAATAAAGTATTTGAACGTCGAAAACAGGGTAAGTCATTCGACGGCCAACCTACCATCTTCAAAGATACCACGATAGGAAGACTCTACACAGTTCACCCCAATGAACATGAATGCTTCTTTCTACGCCTGCATTTGGTGAATGTACCTGGTCCGACGTCCTTTGAGTATTTGAGAACTGTAAACGGTACTATACATAACACTTACCGTAGTGCAGGCCAAGCTCTGAATTTATTGGAGAATGACCAACACTGGGATAACTGCATCAATAACGAGTGCGAAACGTCAACTCCAAGTCAAATTCGTGCATTGTTTGGAATTATACTAACAACTTGCTCTCCTTCAGCTCCTACAGATTTATGGGAAAAATATAAATCGAAAATGTCGGAAGATATACTCCATCGAAAACGGTTAGAGACGTCAGATATGACTTTTGATTTACATCAGAAATTTATAACTACACTTTAGTTATTATAAAAGATTTGTGAGTATATATGGCAAACAAACTTCTTCAGGATTTGGGAATGCCTTCACCTAGTCGTACCGCTGCTGTTTCAACATGTGTAGAATTGGATTGTGAACAAAGTTACAGTACGAGTGATCTATTGTGGTATGTACAAAATAACATTTCCAAGTTAACGTCGGAACATCGGAAATTCGTGAATTGTTTGGAATTATACTAACAACTTGCTCTCCTTCAGCTCCTACAGATTTATGGGAAAAATATAAATCGAAAATGTCGGAAGATATACTCCGTCGAAAACGGTTAGAGACGTCAGATATGACTTGATTTTACATCAGAAATTTATAACTACACTTTAGTTATTATAAAAGATTTGTGAGTATATATGGCAAACAAACCTCTTCAGGATTTGGGAATGTCTTCACCTAGTCGTACCGCTGCTGTTTCGACATGTGTAGAATTGGATTGTGAACAAAGTTACAGTACGAGTGATCTAGTGTGGTATTTACAAAATAACATTTCCAAGTTAACGTCGGAACAAAAAGACATTTATGATACGATAATGCATTGTGTCGATAACAACGTTGGAGAAATTTTCTTTTTAGATGCGCCAGGAGGTACTGCTAAAACGTTTGTGATAAAACTGATTCTGGCATCAATTCGATCAAAAAATGATATAGCATTGGCAATTGCGTCGTCCGGAATAGCCGCAACGTTGCTGTCTGGTGGAAGAACTGCTCCTTCCGCTTTGAACTTGCCTCTGAATTTGCATTCTACAGAAACTCCCACGTGCAATATTTCCAAATTTCTGGGATGGGTAAAGTATTGCAGCAATGCAAACTTATTATTTGGGACGAGTGCACAATGGCACACAAAAAATTGCTCGAGGCTCTGGATCAATGTTTGAAAGATTTACGAGGGAATTCGAAACCCTTTCGCAGCACATTAATATTGCTTGCGCGATATTTCAGGCAAACATTACCTATAATACCTTGATGAACCCCTGCAGACGAAATGAATGCTTGCCTGAATAATTCTAATTTATGGGCACACGTAAAGACATTAAAAAAAACTACAAATATGCGTGTCCGATTGCAAAACGATGACTCTGGTCCAACATTTTCAGATCAATTGCTGGCAATTGGAAACGAAAAGCTCCCAGTAGACTCAATTTCAGGACGTATACAACTACCTGCTGAATTCTGAAATTTAGCGACGTCCAAAAATGAATTAGTTGAAAAAGTATTTCCGAATATTCTAAACAATTATAAAAATAATAAATGGCTAAGTGAAAGAGCGATTCTTGCGCCCAAAAATATAGACGTCCACGAAATCAACAATATTGTTTTGACAAAAAACTCGAGACCAGGCACTCTTTACAAGTCAGTCGACACAGTTTTGGAGCCAAATGAGGCGGTTAATTATCCATCTGAATTTTTAAATTCTGTAGATCTTTCAGGGTTTCCACCACACGTGCTACAACTAAAAATATGCGTACCAATAATATTGTTACGTAACATAAACCCACCAAAGCTTTGCAATGGCACGCAACTTGCCGTAAAAAAAACAATGGAAAACGTAATAGAGGCCACAGTCTTGACAGGGCCTTTTGAGGGTGAGGCTGTTCTAATTCCTCGCATTCCCATGATTCCAACGGATCTGCCTTTTCAATTTAAAAGATTGCAATTCCCAATTTGATTACCATTTGCAATCACCATCAACAAAGGTCAAGGTCAATCATTAGAAAAATGTGGTATAGATCTTAATACTGATTGTTTTTCCCATGGAAATTGTACGTTGCATGTTCGAGGGTCGATAAAACTGACAATCTATTTATACGCAGCGACAATTGGACAGCGAAGAATGTTGTATATTCGCAAGTTTTACGCAGTTAATTTGTATTGTATCTATCTATCTATCTATCTATATAAAAAAGAGTTTTGTGTATGTATGTTTGTTTGTTTGTAAAAGAGCGTTTGCATATGACGTCATTATAAGTACATAAGGCTTTGTATATGCACAGACAATGGGAAAGCCAAGAATGTTGTATATTCGCAAGTATTACGTAGTTCAAAACACATATACAAATCTATCTATATTCATAGGTGGTACACAGGGACACAACTAAAATGGCGTGTAACTAATATGGACACAGGTATTTAAGAATATCGTTCCAAGACAAATTTTTAATTGTAAGAAGACCGTTGAAAGAGAAATTTCTATTTGTAAAATGACTGAAGAACCTACAATGGCAACGGTACCACCATCGAAGTAGATAACCAGTGGGTTGTTCCATATTCCCCATTATTAGTAGGGGAAAGATACGGAAAAAAATGGTCGAACCAGGAAAAAATTGGTACAGAAATTATTTTTGCACCACTGTGTTCAGAAAAGAGAGCTCTACAACATATCAAAAATCTAAATCTCCATCCCGTTGCGAAATTCCCTTTTTTTCACGTTTTTTGCGCCTATTTTTTAGATATTTCCAGAATCCGAGAATGAGGAACCGTGAAAAGAAAAGTAGTTTATTGATGGTTTCCCTTTTAAGAAACGATTGTTTTTGTGCTCTTTTATTAGACAGAAACATCACGTTTAATCATTTAATTCTTTTTTATGTTTTGTTTTTGTTTTTGTATGAAGTAAAAAAAAAAAAAAAAAAAAAATCAAGCGACACACGATCACGGGGTATTTTTCGAAGAGGAGCACGAATTTTTCGGTTCAGAATGAGGGTTTTCGTTGTAACATTCACCGACAGCTCACTTATTCCCAGTTCTCTTTTTTAGATGGCTGAGACCGCAGTTTTATTTCCCCTTTGTGAACGTTCAATAGACACCTCAGAATCGTCGGTACTGGCAGAAAAAGGAGCTACGGCGATCAAAACGAGAGGTACCAGCATCTCTGTCGAGGCAGGGAACCAAGTCCATGTTGCTTGCAGAAAGACTTTCACAAACAAATATACCTGTCGAAAATTGAGAATGAGAGACGACGAACCTTGCAAGAAAAGACGGAAGCAGAAAAAGTGGTACTCCGATCAGTTTCACGGACTCCAAGTTTCAACTTCCAAGAGTGTTGCTTTTTCTGCACTACAAGGATAAATCTCCACACTAACCACAGAAAAGGACACGAGTGGTACAAGGTTCGGACTAAAGACTTTGAAGAGAGCATAAAGGCAGTGTGCAAAAGCCGTGATGATGATTGGTCAAATAACGTTTTCCGCCGAATATGTGCAGTGTCAGACCTGCACGCAGTTGACGCCATTTATCACGCAGCCTGTTCTTCTATGTTTCGATTAAATAAGAGCCTTCCAGCCAGATTTGTGACGCAAGAACTTTTTGGAATACTCGAAGATACTGAGCCAGATAAAAAACGTCCAAAAAGGGGGAGGCCAGGTCACGATGAAAGATATCAGGCGTTTTTGAAGCTGGCTACTTTTTTCGAAGAAAATGACGAAGAACAGTGTACAGTCAGTGAACTTGTTGTTAAAATGGGAGAGCTTTTGAATGGGACAGACCTTGAACCGTACTGTAACAAGTACTTGAAGAGCAAGCTTCTGGAATATTTCAGTGACCAGCTAGTATTTGCAACTATTGACGGTAAGGCTGACGTGGTGACATTAAAAGAAAAAGCATCAGCGATACTCCAAAATTTTTATTACTTGGACAAAACCGATAACGAAGAGAGTGAGAAAATCAAGCTTATTAGAGCAGCAGCAAAGATTATCAAAAGTGATATCAAAGGACTGCCAGCACAGAAGGAATCATATATGACCGCAAAGCAGATTTCTTCTGGAGAACAGCTGGAAGGCTCTCTACCTGATAGCCTAATGGTGTTCTTAGATGAAATATTCGTTGGAACCGATATTTCCTTCAAAGTGCTTGCCATTGGCAATTCCATCGTTCAAGCAGCTCGCCCGCGTGCCCTCATTTGTCCACTGCAACTAGGCTTAGCAGTGCAACTGGATCACCATTTCAAGTCCAGATTTCTTATTGACACTTTACACAGCCATGGATTCTGCTCCTCCTATGCTGAAGTCCAGAAATTTAAACGCTGTGCATCAGTCCATGATGAATCTAGCCTTGCAGGAGTTACCTCCGCACATGCTGTGCAGCATGTAGCTGATAATGCAGATCACGATGTTTGCACGATGGACGGAAGAAACGCTTTCCATGGGGTGGCTCTGCTAGCAACAGTCACACTTCCTCTCATTAACAGCCGATCGCCCATTCTGAGAGTTGAAGTTTCATTAGATGAAGTAGCCCAAAAAGGAAAAATTCCCATCTACCCTTACTCCTTAAGTGAGACAGTGCTTTCAAAGGTGCAATATGAGAAGATCCCTGGCAAAAATGTCAACGACCCATATGCCTCACTCGATCAGCTCTGGTTAGCTACCGGGTTCCTGAATGTCCCAAGGCCGAGCTGGAATGGATTCATGCAGTCAGTTTTCTCTAACCAAATACATCATGAAACGGGAAACCTTCGCAGCAAGGCAAGCGTCTTGTTTTTGCCCATGATTGACCTCCCGTCTAGCAACGAATCCTGCCTTTACTCAACCTTGCGCTTTGTAGCTTCGCAAGGCAGAACCTACGGATTCACACCCGTTCTCACATTTGACCAACCGCTCTGGTGGAAGTCTATGAAGATCCTCAAGTCCGACACGACGAATGAGCTGAGTAGTATTGTTCTCAAGTTAGGCGGTTTTCATTTGATGATGAGTTTCGTCGGATGCATAGGACACCTCATGGAAGGTTCTGGTCTGAAAGAGGTTCTGGAATTGGTATACGCGACTGGTGCAGTGCCGTACATTCTTTCTGGAAAAGCGATTTCTAGAGCTGTTTGAGCTCACATTCTCGTGAGCTCGGCCATATATGCTCATCTCCTCGAAGAAGAGCAAGCGACGTTGACGTCTCTAGACATGTCTACTGTCTTCGCTAACGTACTGGATGGATACCTCCCACCCGAAGATCTCAGTCATGATCCCCAGCTCAAGCAACTTGAAAACTTTCTCAAGCAGAGACGCCAAGACCTGCTGACTCAGAGAACTGCGAAGCTCTGGTTTCAATATCTTGACATGGTTGGGATACTGCTTAAGTTCATACGTGCCAAGAGACTAGGCCTGTGGGATTTGCACCTACAATCTGCAGTAGAGATGCTTCCGTTTCTAGCAGCATCTGGACATAACCTCTATGTCAAGTCGGTCTGGATATACCAGCAAGAGATGGCTAAGCTTCAAACTAGTCACCCACCAATCTTCGAAGCATTTGAACAGGGAGGTCACACCATTAGAAGATCAGACCGACGCTGGGCTGGGCTCTCGGCAGATCTTGTCATCGAGCAGGAGTATAGGAGAAGTCTGAAAACATCGGGCGGTCTTACAATTGGAGGTGGGATGACAGAACAGCAGAGAGCCATTTGGGTTCTGTCAAGACCAGCATGCCTGGAGATCAACCTCTTGATGCAAAATTTGACAAAAATTGGCTACTCGACAAGTGAGCAGCACCGCGACATGAGTTCCAGTAGAAAGGAGCGTGACTTCGACGATACCCTGAAGCTCGTCGGATACTTCGGAGAATCTTCTCCGTTCAGAGGTGACAATCAGCTTAGAAACATTGTCAACGGCATAACTTCTTCCCAAGATGTTAATGTTGACGAGGCTGATGTGTCTGGAAAGTTGATTCTAAGTAAGATGACGGGAAAAACCTTGAAGGAGCAAGTCTTCAAGAAAAAAGACCAAGTGACCCTAATGAATGCCAAAAAGGCGGGGTCCTCTGTGGTAGCGCATATAGATCCGGCGCTCCTTTTCCAGCGGTTTATAATAGTAGCCCAACGAACTGACCTCCAAGAAGAATAATTCAAGTACGAACTTTGTACGATTCCTCCTTCTCTTTTCGAAAGCGATGGCCTTATGAGAAAAGAAAATAAGCCAGAGCTTGCAAAAGCGATCTTTCTGGCTTGCGGAATTGAGACTCAGTCACCCTCAAGACCTGCTTCTGCGTGTAACATCGTCTTAGATGGTGGTTCTCTTCTACATCGAGTTCCATGGAAGGTAGGGTCAACCTTCGAGGTCATCTTTGCTTCATACGTCCATTACGTACAAGCAAGGTACCCTAGTGCGATCGTTGTTTTTGACGGATATGAAGGTGGTTCAGCAATCAAAGATGCTACCCATTTACGTCGAGCAAGGATGGTTGGCCGCCAAGTCTTTTTCACCGAAGAGATGACCCTCTGCATGAAGAAAGAAGAGTTTCTTTCATGTAAGACAAACAAAGGACGTTTCCTGAAGCTGCTCGGCAACCATTTGGAAGCCGTTGGTTTCCAAAATTTCCACTCGGAAGGAGACGCCGACGTTCTGATTGTAGAAAAAGCCGTAGAAGCTGCTAGTCTTACAAACATAATCGTGGTTGCTGATGATACTGACATCTTGGTTCTTCTGATCAGTCGATCAGATTCGCGTTCCGGGCGTTTATATTTCTCACCTGAAGCTAAGTTTGGCGGTACTAGTTCAGCTTGGGATATTAGTGAGATGAAGCAGAAGCTAGGAACAGATGTCAGCAATCTGATACCGTTCTGTCATGCCGTGCTGGGTTGTGACACAACCTCTCACCTTTACGGAATAGGAAAGGGCAAAGCCGTTCAGCTGCTACTTTCCAACAAGAGTTTCAGGGACAGCGCTGCTATATTTGGCGACAAGCTCGCATCGCTTGACGATATTGTGGCAGCAGGAGAGCGAGCATTGTTGATACTGTACGGTTGCCCTGATGTTTCGAACCTGGACACTGCCAGAAAGCTAATCTTTCACAGAAAAGTGAGCACTGCCACCACTTTCGTGCATCCACAAGAACTGCCACCGACTCAGGCAGCAGCGAAGTACCACTCGCTACGTGTCTACTGCCAAGTTCAAATCTGGCTCGGGAACCCAGTAGACCCTTTACGCCTGGGATGGAAACTGCAGGATAACGAAGTTTTTGCGCCAATAAAAACAGATCTCCCTGCCGCTCCGTCTCAGCTGCTGAAAATTATCAAATGCTCGTGTCGTATTGACGGCTGTGATAGTGAAAAGTGTACCTGTAAGAAAAACGGACTTGAGTGTACTATAGTCTGCCGTACCTGTAAGGGAAGCTCGTGCAACAATTCGAAGTTTCAAGAAGAAGAACTTAGTGAAGAAGAATAACAGTTAACTGCGATGATGAAAAATCTAGTTCCTATATTTTGATGATGTACAATTTTTATATATTTGAAAAATAAGATAAAAGCTTTTCTCTGAACACATTAAGTTAGAACCTACCTTGTCTCATGGTGTTTGGCGCTGAGGTGTTTCGTCATTCCTGTTTATTGTTGTTTAGTCTTTTTTTTCTAAGCCTTTCGTTTACATAGCCAAAATAGACTACAACGCTGGTAAGAGTTTTTTTCCCCAAAGACACAGTTTTTTTTCCCATTTTTTTTTTTTTTTGCTGACAAATATTTTTCGTTTGGTCAGGTAACGAAATGAGTATCAGAAATGAATTCAGAGCCAAAAGCTGATCTAAAAAGATGTGTAAAACATTATAGTTTACGTTTTTAATTTTTTTTTTCCCGGTTTTTGAGAAAATAAATAAAAAAACATTAAAAAAAACAATTTCGCATCGAGCTAGAGATTTAGATTTTTGATATGTTGTTAAGCATTTTTTTCCGGTCCGGATGGTGAAGAAACAATTTCTGTACCAATTTTTTCCTGGTCAAAACTTATTTTTCTCCTACTATATTATCAAAAACATTTAATGCACACATAAACGTTGAATACTGTAACTCCGTAAAGGCAATCAAATACATATGTAAATACGTCAACAAAGGCAGTGACATGGCAGTTTTTGGCTTGCAGCCCGAAATCAAAGATTTCGACGAAATCGTACAATATCAGGCTGGAAGATACATAAGCAGTTATGAAGCTGTTTGGCGAATTCTTTCATTTCCGATACATGAACGTAGTCCAGCTGTTGTTCACTTAGCGGTACATTTACAGAATGGTCAACGTGTTTATTTCTCGGAAACCAACGTGCAACAAAGAGCCCTGAATCCACCGGATACAAAATTAACAGCTTTTTTTTTGCTTTGCAAAAATGATTCTTTTGCAAAAAAACTGCTGTATACTGAAGTGCCTTCGTATTACACGTGGAATACTAAAAATAAAGTATTTGAACGTCGAAAACAGGGAAAGTCAGTCGACGGCCAACCTACCATCTTCAAAGATACCACGATAGGAAGACTCTACACCGGTCACCCCAATCAACATGAATGCTTCTTTCTATGCCTGCTTTTGGTGAATGTACCCGGTCCGACATCTTTTGAGTATTTGAGAACTGTAAACGGTACTATACATGACACTTACCGTAGTGCATGCCAAGCTCTGAATTTATTGGAGAATGACCAACACTGGGATAACTGCATCAATGACGTGTGCGAAACGTCAACCCCAAGTCAAATTCGTGCATTGTTTGGCATCATTTTAACAACTTGCTCTCCATCAGCTCCTACAGAGTTATGGGGAAAATATAAGTCAAAAATGTCCGTAGATATACTCCATCGAAAACAGTTAGAGACGTCAGATATGACTTTTGATTTTACATCAGAAATTTATAACTACACTTTAGTTATTATAGAAGATTTGTGCCTACGTATGGCAAACAAACCTCTTCAGGATTTGGGAATGCCTTCATCTAACCGTATCGCTGCTGTTTCGACATGTGTAGAATTGGATCGTGAACAAAGTTACAGTACGAGTGATCTATTGTCGTATGTACAAAATAACAATTCCAAGTTAACGTCGGAACAAAAAGACATTTATGATACGATACTCAATTTCAGGACGTATACAACTACCTGCTGATTTCTGTAATTTAGTGACGTCCAAAAATGAATTGATTGAAAAAGTATTTCCGAATATTCTAAAAAATTATAAAAATAATAAATGGCTAAGTGAAAGAGCGATTCTCGCACCCAAAAATATAGACGTCCACGAAATCAACAATATTGTTTTGACCAAGATTCGAGACCAGGCAGTCCTTTACAAGTCAATCGACACAGTTTTGGAACCAAATGAAGCGGTTAAGTATGCATGTTGGTTTGTTTGTAAAAAGAGCGTTTGCATATGACTTCATTATTAGTACATACGGCTTTGTATATGCACAGACAATGGGAAAGCCAAGAATGTTGTATATTCGCAATTTTTACGTAGTTTAACTCCTGCAGACGAAATGAATGCTTGCCTGAAAAATTCTAATTTATGGGCACACGTAAAAATATTAAAATTAACTACAAATATGCGTGTCCGATTGCAAAACGATGACTCTGGTCAAACATTTTCAGATCAATTGCTGGCAATTGGAAACGGAAAGCTCCCAGTAGTGGGAAAGCCAAAAATGTTGTATATTCGCAATTTTTACGTAGTTTGAAACACATATATAAATCTATCTATATTCACAGGTGGGACACAGGGACACAACTACAATGGCGCGTAACTAATATGGCGCGTAACGACCTACGCGCGCGGGGGGGCTTGGGGGGGTGCGAAGCGCCCCACCAACTAGGTGTTGGGGTGGCGCGAAGTGCCACCCCAAGAGCTAGTATATATATATATATATATATATATATATATATATATATATATATATATATATATATATATATATATATATATATATATATATATATATATATATATATATATATATATATATATATATATATATCTATTCACAGGTGGGACACAGGGACAAAACTACAATGGCGCGTAACTAATATGGCGCGTGACGACTTACGCGCGCGGTGGGCTTGGGGGGCGTGAAGCGCCTCACCAACTAGGTTTTGGGGTGGCGCGAAGCGCCACCCCAACAGCTAGTATATCTATATATATAAAAATAAGTTGTCTGTGTGCCTGTGTGTCGAGTGACGTCATGTCATCAGGTCGTCATGTCGTCATCATGACGATGACGTCATTAAATAAGACATTCGTTCACGGAAAAATGTTTAACTGTAGAATGACTGAAGAACCTACAATGTCAACAGCCGAGGAAGCTGCTCAAAGAGTCTATGCCAAAAAACTTGCTGCTGATAGAGAAAGTAAGAAAAGAAAGCGTGCCGAAGTAGCTGAGTTTGTAAAGCGTTTTGTTCCAGGTTCCAGGTCCGAGAGGTTCCAGGTTCGAACCTTGGCTTTAGCATTAATATAAAAGAAGAAAAAAAACTAAAAAATATAAAAACTACAAAAAAAACTAATAAGAAAATACTAAAAAAACTAAAAAAGCTAAAAAACTAAAAAAGGGTTAAAACTATATATATATATATATAAAATTTGTATATCAGGGGGTAGAGGAGTAAATTATAGTGAAAGTGGCTTTAAAAAGTCTTTACTACAATTGTTCAGCGTATTTTGAAGTAAGAATTGTTTTCTTAACATTTTTCCTTCTAAGGAGCTACAATTTTACATTTATATCCTCTCGGGCCACATGGTCGATAGTCTAGGTTTTCAGTGTGGAGAAAACGGATTAATACTTGAAAACAGAAAAAAGGAAACCTTACCGAATTCATTATTAAAAAGGTAAAACCATATCGTATATTCAAAAACGTTATCATCCTAAAATTACAGGCTACTAAAAGGTTTTGACCCTGGTTGCGTGGGAAGATGCTTAACCCTTCAATTGATTGCTCCCTCACGCAAAAAGTGCGTTTGTGCAGGTCAATGATCTTATTGCTAATTCAGCTATTGTTTTCAGCTAGTTGTTTTGAATTAGAGGTCGTTTTGCATATGCTAATGAGGAACAATTACTCATTTTTCTGGTTTGAGATATTGCTGACGTACAGCATAGTATAGAAATTACAACAAAATGCGTCAGGTATGCAGACAGGGGAAATTCAGGGCCTGTATCCCGCCACCACAAAAAAAGTCCAATACTTAACCAAATTTACTGTCACTGTTATTCTAGTTGCCCAATAAAATATCTTATTATCCCCCTCCCCTTCTCCAAACAACTATATCTACAGATATCTATAACTACTATTTTGATGTCTAGACTCGAAATATATTTTTGAAATGTGGTCCCATTCCCCAGATATATCAGAATAATCATTACCTTAATTCATATCATTTTAAAAACAAGTAAAATATTTTACATTACATTCTCAGAACCTGAGAGTAACTTTTTCTTATTTTAAAAGAAGGGGGGAACACCCCTAAAAAGTCATAGAATTTTATTGAAATTCACGCCAACAAATTCAGCGTGTCAGAAAATAAATGTAGAGGTTTCAAGATCCCATGATGGAAAAAAAAAACATGATGCAAAATAGAAAATTGTGTAGTTGTTTTTTTTTGCCAGAGGAAAAATCACGAATGCTTCTTTTTTTTCTCAGGGATGCTGTTTTTTTGCCAGAAGAATAAAATCAGTAATATGGCTTTCAAAATTTCAAAATTTTAAAGAAAAACCGTCTAAGGGTAAAAAATTGCTATTTCAAGCTAATCCAGAAATAATGACATCTTGATTGATCCTAAATCTATTGTGAAAGAAAATTTATGGAATTATCAAAAGAAAAGCTTAAAGCGGCTCAAAAAAAGCGATGATTCGACATGGAAAGTTTGTTGAAAAATTGAAGTTTCTCATCATGAACAAGGAGGAAAATCACATTTTGCATGAGTAGCATGGATGTATCTCTTGTTTTTTTTTTCCCAAGACTGCTTGCGTGAAACCACTGGTTGTAGAAACCTAGAAAATGTCTGATTTGAACTGAAGTTGTAATCTGTGATTACAGACTACGTACTGATTGCAGACGTTTTTTAACTTGTAAGTTTGTCGAGGTGAGTGATATAACTCACCTAAGTAAAAAGTAAAGGACATAAGTAAAAAAAACTAAAAAAAGGTAAAAACTACAAAAAAAACTAAAAATAAACAAAAACTAAAAACTAATAAAAAAAACTAAAAAAGCTAAAAAACTAAAAAAACTAAATAAGAAAAAAAAGGTAAAAATTGAAAAATAAAGGAGAAAAAAAAACTAAAAAAACGAAGGTATATACAGACCAGGACACCGGGACACAAATGACGACCGGGACACCGGGACGCAAGGAATATAAATGACGCCCGGGACACTCAAAGAGAAATCACTGACTGGGACACCGGGACACAAATGACGACCGGGACACAGGGAATATAAATGACGACCGGGACACAGGGACACAACTATAAAGGGGACGCCGGGGGGCACAGGGGGATATATAAATGACGACGGCGACACAGGAAATGGTCGATTAGCAATCCCCATCAACAAAGCTCAAGGGCAATCATTAGAATCATGAGGTATAGATCTGAATACGGATTGTTTTCCCATGGACCATTATATGTTGCATGTTCAAGAGTCGGTAAACCTGACAATCTATTTATATGCACAGACAACGGGACAGCAAAGAATGCTGTATATTCGCAAGTTTTACGTAGTTAAAAACATATATATATATATATATATATATATATATATATATATATATATATATATATATTTATATATATATATCTATATCTATATTCACAGGTGGGACATAAGGACACAACTACAATGGCGCGTAACGACTTACGCGCACGGGGTGGCTTGGGGGGGGGGGGGCGCGAGGTGCCCCTACCAACTAGGTGTTGGGGTGGCACGAAGCGCCACCCCAACAGCTAGTATATATATAGAAGTTGTATGTGTGTTTTTTCTGTCAAGTGACGTCATGTCATCATGTCGTCATGAAGTTAGTTGTCGTCATGTTTGTTATGACGATGACGTCATTAAAGGTATTTAAGAAAATCCTTCAAAGACAAATTTTTAATTGTAAGAAGATCGTGGATGGAAAAATGTTTAATTGTAAAATAACTGAAGAACCTACAATGGCAACAGTCGAGGAAGCTGCTCAAAAAGTCTATGCCAAGAAAACTTGCTGCTGATAGAGAAAGTAAGAAAAGAAAGCGTGCCGAGGAATCAAAAGAACAGCAAGAAACCGGGCTTGCGGCTGATAGAAAAAGTAAGAACAGAAAGCGTGCCTAGGATTCACAAGAGCAACGTGAAAACGGGCTTGTGGCTTCAAGAGATAATGCCAGATTAGGAATATACAATTTCCATCAACGAAGGCGTGTCGAGGAACTACCAGAGCAACGCGAAACCAGAATTGCTGCTAAAAAAGAAAGTGAAAAAAGAAGGCATGCCGAGGAATCACAAGAGCAACGTGAAAACAGGCTTGCGGCTTCAAGAGATAATGCCAAAAGAAAGCGTGCCGAGGAGTCACAAGAGCAACGTGAAAATTATCGCATGGCATTCAGGTACAGCCCAGTCGATGATTATAGTAGATGTGTTCAAATCGGGACTATGTCTAAAATTTGTCCCTATTGCAAGGCCTTGAAATTTAATGATGAAACAATGGGAATGTGTTGCGCCCCAGGAAAAGTTAAACTTCCTCAACTGGCTGCACCCCCAGAGCCATTGAAGACTTTGCTTACTGGAACTACGTCAGAATCTAAGCGTTTTTTTTTTATATCAAAAATCAGAAAATATAACTCACGTTTCTAAATGACGTCGTTTGGTGTCCAAATCGAAAATCCAGATCAATTTATGCCTACTTTCAAAGTAAAAGGGCAAATTTATCATAGAGCAGTGTCCCTACTACCATTCTCAGGCGATAATCATAAATTTTTACAATTGTACTTCATCAGTGATAGAAATTCTGAATTGAATGCACGTTGCAAAATTTCTCCCGACGTTGAAAGGACAATCGTTTTCCAATTGCAACATTTTTTCCACGAAAATAATAATTTTGTGCGTCTTTTCAAAACAGCCATCGATTTGATGCCTACTGATGCGCATAAAATTGTTATTTCCGCTGACAAAACGCCTCCTGGCCAACATGTGCGTAGATACAATGCTCCAACTATCGACGAAGTGGCAATCTTTATGGTCGGTGATTAGTTTTTACCTCGAGATATTATAGTTTGACTCTTTGCCAAAATTCTGCTTTTTAAAACAATTAAAAACTTTAGCGTAAAGAGCAAGGGATTGCGGAGGGGACAACCCATTTCATATACGGAGTAATCTCTGTTCGTCTTAAGTTTTAATGTCGCTCGTTACTTTCAGTTAAAAAAAACCAGTTTTTTTTATGTAATTAAATTGATAAATCCAGCCACTAACAAAGAAATGAATAAGACATGCAGTGCAATGCATTATTATTCCTATAGACTAATGATTCGGCAGGATGAAGACAATTATATTTTCAAATGCCGTCAATTGTTTCACCAATACATCTTTGATATGTATGCAAAAATTGAATCAAAACGTTTGCTATTTATCCGTCTGAACCAGACCAAGCTCCGCTCTGAACAATACATTCATTTGCGAGATGCAGTTGTGAATGACGGTAATACCACAAACGTTGGAAGATTAACGATTCTAACTTCATCATATGCTGGCAGTCCCCGTCATATGCATGAATATGCTCAAGATGCTATTGCGTATGTTCGTCTCTATGGTCGTCCAGATGTATTTTGTACATTTACATGTAATCAATCTTGGGACGAGATAGAGCAGCTTTTACTTCAAGGACAATCGGCGGTTCATAGACATTACATTACGGCCCGTGTCTTCCGGCAAAAGTTGAAATCACTGATAAACTACATAGTAAAACTTGAAGTGTTTGGGTCAGTGCGATGCTGGATGTACTCAGTGGAATGGCAAAACCGAGGATTGCCACACGCACATATACTAATCTGGCTACATTATAAAATTACTTCTAATGAAATTGATGATGTGATTTCCGCTGAAATACCTGATGAAAATGTCTATGAGGGGTTATATGATATTGTTGTAAAAAATATTATACATGGACCTTGCGGTGCACTGAACGAAAATTCACCATCCATGGCCAAAGGAAGGTGCACAAAGCAATATCCTCGACTTTTAGTACCCAACACAATTACTGGCAATGATGGTTACCCACAATATAGAGGAAGATCTACTGAAGATGGATGTAAAACAGCAATAATAAAGAAGCGTAACGGTACCACCATCGAAGTAGATAACCAGTGGGTTGTTCCATATTCCCTTTATTATCAAAAACATTTAATGCACACATAAACGTTGAATATTGTAACTCCGTAAAGGCAATCAAATACATATGTAAATATGTCAACAAAGGCAGTGACATGGCAGTTTCTGGCTTGCAGTCCGAAATTAAAGATATCGACGAAATCGTACAATATCAGGCTGGAAGATACATGAGCAGTAATGAAGCTGTTTGGCGAATTCTTTCATTTCCAATACATGGACGTAGTCCGGCTGTTGTTCACTTAGCGGTACATTTACAGAATGGTCAACGTGTTTATTTTTCGGAATCCAACGTGCAACAAAGAGCCCTGAATCCACCGTATACAAAGTTAACTGCTTTCTTTTCGCTATGCAAAAATGATTCTTTTGAAAAAAAACTGCTGTATACTGAAGTGCCTTCGTATTACACGTGGAATACTAAAAATAAAGTATTTGAACGTCGAAAACAGGGTAAGTCATTCGACGGCCAACCTACCATCTTCAAAGATACCACGATAGGAAGACTCTACACAGTTCACCCCAATGAACATGAATGCTTCTTTCTACGCCTGCATTTGGTGAATGTACCTGGTCCGACGTCCTTTGAGTATTTGAGAACTGTAAACGGTACTATACATAACACTTACCGTAGTGCAGGCCAAGCTCTGAATTTATTGGAGAATGACCAACACTGGGATAACTGCATCAATAACGAGTGCGAAACGTCAACTCCAAGTCAAATTCGTGCATTGTTTGGAATTATACTAACAACTTGCTCTCCTTCAGCTCCTACAGATTTATGGGAAAAATATAAATCGAAAATGTCGGAAGATATACTCCATCGAAAACGGTTAGAGACGTCAGATATGACTTTTGATTTTACATCAGAAATTTATAACTACACTTTAGTTATTATAAAAGATTTGTGAGTATATATGGCAAACAAACTTCTTCAGGATTTGGGAATGCCTTCACCTAGTCGTACCGCTGCTGTTTCAACATGTGTAGAATTGGATTGTGAACAAAGTTACAGTACAAGTGATCTATTGTGGTATGTACAAAATAACATTTCCAAGTTAACGTCGGAACATCGGAAATTCGTGAATTGTTTGGAATTATACTAACAACTTGCTCTCCTTCAGCTCCTACAGATTTATGGGAAAAATATAAATCGAAAATGTCGGAAGATATACTCCGTCGAAAACGGTTAGAGACGTCAGATATGACTTGATTTTACATCAGAAATTTATAACTACACTTTAGTTATTATAAAAGATTTGTGAGTATATATGGCAAACAAACCTCTTCAGGATTTGGGAATGTCTTCACCTAGTCGTACCGCTGCTGTTTCGACATGTGTAGAATTGGATTGTGAACAAAGTTACAGTACGAGTGATCTATTGTGGTATTTACAAAATAACATTTCCAAGTTAACGTCGGAACAAAAAGACATTTATGATACGATAATGCATTGTGTCGATAACAACGTTGGAGAAATTTTCTTTTTAGATGCGCCAGGAGGTACTGCTAAAACGTTTGTGATAAAACTGATTCTGGCATCAATTCGATCAAAAAATGATATAGCATTGGCAATTGCGTCGTCCGGAATAGCCGCAACGTTGCTGTCTGGTGGAAGAACTGCTCCTTCCGCTTTGAACTTGCCTCTGAATTTGCATTCTACAGAAACTCCCACGTGCAATATTTCCAAATTTCTGGGATGGGTAAAGTATTGCAGCAATGCAAACTTATTATTTGGGACGAGTGCACAATGGCACACAAAAAATTGCTCGAGGCTCTGGATCAATGTTTGAAAGATTTACGAGGGAATTCGAAACCCTTTCGCAGCATATTAATATTGCTTGCGCGATATTTCAGGCAAACATTACCTATAATACCTTGATGAACCCCTGCAGACGAAATGAATGCTTGCCTGAATAATTCTAATTTATGGGCACACGTAAAGACATTAAAAAAACTACAAATATGCGTGTCCGATTGCAAAACGATGACTCTGGTCAAACATTTTCAGATCAATTGCTGGCAATTGGAAACGAAAAGCTCCCAGTAGACTCAATTTCAGGACGTATACAACTACCTGCTGAATTCTGAAATTTAGCGACGTCCAAAAATGAATTAGTTGAAAAAGTATTTCCGAATATTCTAAACAATTATAAAAATAATAAATGGCTAAGTGAAAGAGCGATTCTTGCGCCCAAAAATATAGACGTCCACGAAATCAACAATATTGTTTTGACAAAAAACTCGAGACCAGGCACTCTTTACAAGTCAGTCGAC
>NW_027066598.1:0-17893 GCF_032884065.1 Artemia franciscana
TTGCTATCATAAAATAGTCTAATATCTTCATTTTTTCAACATACGTAGCTATTACCCTCGAAAACTAAAACTTTTGAAATATGAAAAGAGCCTTTAATCACATTCTTTACCATGTGCAATCATAAAATTGACTAATATCTTCATTTTTTCAACATACGTACCTATTACCCTCGAAAACTAAAACTTTTGACATAGGAAAAGAGCCTTTAATCACATTCTTTACCATTTGCAATCATAAAATTGTCTAATATCTTCATTTTTTCAACATACGTAGCTATTACCCTCGAAAACTAAACTTTTGAAATAGGAAAAGAGCCTTTAATCACATTCTTTACCATGTGCAATCATAAAATAGTCTAATATGTTCATTTTTTGAACATACGTAGCTATTACCCTCGAAAACTAAAACTTTTGAAATAGGAAAAGAGCCTTTAATCACATTCTTTAACATTTGCAATCATAAAATTGTCTAATATCTTCATTTTTCCCACAGACAAAGCTATTACCCTCGAAAACTAAAACTTTTGAAATAGGAAAAGAGCCTTTAATCACATAATTTACCATGTGCAATCATAAAATTGTCTAACATCTTCATTTTTTTCAACATACGTAGCTATTACCCTCGAAAACTAAAACTTTTGACATAGGAAAAGAGCCTCTAATCACATTCTCCACCATTTGCAATCATAAAATTGTCTAATATCTTCATTTTTTCAACATACGTAGCTATTACCCTCGAAAACTAAAACTTTTGAAATAGGAAAAGAGCCTTTAATCACATTCTTTACCATTTGCAATCATAAAATAGTCTAATATCTTCATTTTTTCAATATACGTAGCTATTACCCTCGAAAACTAAAACTTTTGAAATAGGAAAAGAACCTTTAATCACATTCTTTACCATTTGCAATCATAAATAGTCTAATATCCTCATTTTTTCAACATACGTAGCTATTACCCTTAAAACTAAAACTTTTGAAATAGGAAAAGAGCCTTTAATCACATTCTTTACCATTTGCAATCATAAAATAGTCTAATATCTTCATTTTTTCAACATACGTAGCTTCTACCCTCGAAAACTAAAACTTTTGAAATAGGAAAAGAGCCTTTAATCACATTCTTTACCATTTGCAATCATAAAATAGTCTAATATCTTCATTTTTTCAACATACGTAGCTATTACCCTCGAAAACTAAAACTTTTGAAATAGGAAAAGAGCCTTTAATCACATTCTTACCATGTGCAATCATAAAATAGTCTAATATCTTCATTTTTTCAACATACGTAGCTATTACCCTCGAAAACTAAAACTTTTGAAATAGGAAAAGAGCCTTTAATCACATTCTTTACCATTTGCAATAATAAAATTGTCTAATATCTTCATTTTTTCCTCAGACAAAGCTATTACCCTCGAAAACTAAAACTTTTGACATAGGAAAAGAGCTTTTAATCACATTTTTTACCATGTGCAATCATAAAATTGTCTAATATCTTCATTTTTTCAACATACGTAGCTATTACCCTCGAAAACTAAAACTTTTGAAATAGGAAAAGAGCCTTTAATCACATTCTTTACCATTTGCAATCATAAAATAGTCTAATATCTTCATTTTTTCAACATACGTAGCTATTACCCTCGAAAACTAAAACTTTTGAAATAGGAAAAAAGCCTTTAATCACATTCTTTACCATTTGCAATCATAAAATAGTCTAATATCTTCATTTTTTCAACATACGTAGCTATTACCCTCGAAAACTAAAACTTTTGAAATAGGAAAAGAGGCTTTAATCACATTCTTTACCATGTGCAATCATAAAATAGTCTGATATCTTCATTTTTTCAACATACGTAGATATTACCCTCGAAAACTAAAACTTTTGAAATAAGAAAAGAGCCTTTAATCACATTCTTTACCATTTGCAATCATAAATTAGTCTAATATCTTCATTTTTTCAACACACGTAGCTATTACCCTCGAAAACTAAAACTTTTGAAATGGGAAAAGAGCCTTTAATCACATTCTTTACCATTTGCAATCATAAATTAGTCTAATATCTTCATTTTTTCAACATACGTAGCTATTACCCTCGAAAACTAAAACTTTTGAAATAGGAAAAAAGCCTTTAATCACATTCTTTACCATTTGCAATCATAAAATAGTCTATATCTTCATTTTTTCAACATAACTAGCTATTACCCTCGAAAACTAAAACTTTTGAAATAGGAAAAGAGCCTCTAATCACATTCTTTACCATTTGCAATCATAAAATTGTCTAATATCTTCATTTTTTCAACATACGTAGCTATTACCCTCGAAAACTAAAACTTTTGAAATAGGAAAAGAGCCTTTAATCACATTCTTTACCATGTGCAATCATTAAATTGTCTAATATCTTCATTTTTTCAACATACGTAGTAATTACCCTTGAAAACTAAAACTTTTGAAATAGGAAAAGAGCCTTTAATCACATTCTTTACCATTTGCAATCATAAAATAGTCTAATATCTTCATTTTTTCAACATACGTAGCTATTACCCTCGAAAACTAAAACTTTTGAAATAGGAAAAGAGCCTTTAATCACATTCTTTACTATGTGCAATCATACAATTGTCTAACATCTTCATTTTTTCAACATACGTAGCTATTACCCTCGAAAACTAAAACTTATGACACAGGAAAAGAGCCTTTAATCACATTCTTTACCATTTGCAATCATAAAATTGTCTAATATCTTCATTTTTTCAACATACGTAGCTATTACCCTCGAAAACTAAAACTTTTGAAATAGGAAAAGAGCCTTTAATCACATTCTTTAACCATTTGCAATCATAAAATAGTCTAATATCTTCATTTTTTCCACAGACGAAGCTATTACCCTCGAAAACTAAAACTTTTGAAATAGGAACCTTAAGAGCCTTAATCACATCTTAACATTGCAATCATAAATGTCTAATATCTTCATTTTCCCACAGACAAAGCTATACCCTCGAAAACTTTTGAATAGGAAGAGCCTAATCATAATTTACCATGTGCAATCATAAAATTGTCTAACATCTTCATTTTTTTCAACATACGTAGCTATTACCCTCGAAAACTAAAACTTTTGACATAGGAAAAGAGCCTTTAATCACATTCTTTACCATTTGCAATCATAAAATTGTCTAATATCTTCATTTTTTTCAACATACGTAGCTATTACCCTCGAAAACTAAAACTTTTGAAATAGGAAAAGAGCCTTTAATCACATTCTTTACCATTTGCAATCATAAAATAGTCTAATATTTTCATTTTTTCAATATACGTAGCTATTACCCTCGAAAACTAAAACTTTTGAAATAGGAAAAGAACCTTTAATCACATTCTTTACCATTTGCAATCATAAAATAGTCTAATATCCTCATTTTTTCAACATACGTAGCTATTACCCTTAAAACTAAAACTTTTGAGATAGGAAAAGAGCCTTTAATCACATTCTTTACCATTTGCAATCATAAAATAGTCTAATATCTTCATTTTTTCAACATACGTAGCTATTACCCTCGAAAACTAAAACTTTTGAAATAGGAAAAGAGCCTTTAATCACATTCTTTACCATGTGCAATCATAAAATTGTCTAATATCTCAATTTTTTCAACATACGTAGTAATTACCCTCGAAAACTAAAACTTTTGAAATAGGAAAAGAGCCTTTAATCACATTCTTTACCATTTGCAATCATAAAATTGTCTAATATCTTCATTTTTTCAACATACGTAGCTATTACTATCGAAAACTAAAACTTTTGAAATAGGAAAAGAGCCTTTAATCACATTCTTTACCATTTGCAACCATAAAATAGTCTAATATCTTTATTTTTTCAACATACGTAGCTATTACCCTCGAAAACTAAAACTTTTGAAACAGGAAAAGAGCCTTTAATCACATTCTTTAACATTTGCAATCATAAAATTGTCTAATATCTTCATTTTTCCCACAAACAAAGCTATTACCCTCGAAAACTAAAACTTTTGAAACAGGAAAAGAACCTTTAATCACATTCTTTACCATTTGCAATCATAAAATAGTCTAATATCCTCATTTTTTCAACATACGTAGCTATTACCCTTAAAACTAAAACTTTTGAGATAGGAAAAGAGCCTTTAATCACATTCTTTACCATTTGCAATCATAAAATAGTCTAATATCTTCATTTTTTCAACATACGTAGCTTCTACCCTCGAAAACTAAAACTTTTGAAATAGGAAAAGAGCCTTTAATCACATTCTTTACCATTTGCAATCATAAAATTGTCTAATATCTTCATTTTTTCCTCAGACAAAGCTATTACCCTCGAAAACTAAAACTTTTGACATAGGAAAAGAGCTTTTAATCACATTTTTTACCATGTGCAATCATAAAATTGTCTAATATCTTCATTTTTTCAACATACGTAGCTATTACCCTCGAAAACTAAAACTTTTGAAATAGGAAAAGAGCCTTTAATCACATTCTTTACCATTTGCAATCATAAAATAGTCTAATATCTTCATTTTTTCAACATACGTAGCTATTACCCTCGAAAACTAAAACTTTTGAAATAGGAAAAAAGCCTTTAATCACATTCTTTACCATTTGTAATCATAAAATAGTCTAATATCTTCATTTTTTCAACATACATAGCTATTACCCTCGAACACTAAAACTTTTGAAATAGGAAAAGAGGCTTTAATCACATTCTTTACCATGTGCAATCATAAAATAGTCTGATATCTTCATTTTTTCAACATACGTAGCTATTACCCTCGAAAAATAAACTTTTGACACAGGAAAAGAGCCTTTAATCACATTCTTTACCATTTGCAATCATAAAATTGTCTAATATCTTCATTTTTTCAACATACGTAGCTATTACCCTCGAAAACTAAAACTTTTGAAATAGGAAAAGAGCCTTTAATCACATTCTTTACCATTTGCAATCATAAAATAGTCTAATATCTTCATTTTTTCAACATACGTAGCTATTACCCTCGAAAACTAAAACTTTTGAAATAGGAAAAGAGCCTTTAATCACATTCTTTACCATTTGCAATAATAAAATAGTCTAATATCTTCATTTTTTCAACATACATAGCTATTACCCTCGAAAACTAAAACTTTTGAAATAGGAAAAGAGCCTTTAATCACATTCTTTACCATTTGCAATCATAAAATAGTCTAATATCTTCTTTTTTTCAACATACGTAGCTATTACCCTTGAAAACTAAAACTTTTGAAATAGGAAAAGAGCCTTTAATCACATTCTTTACCATTTGCAATCATAAAATTGTCTAATATCTTCATTTTTTCCAAAGACAAAGCTATTACCCTCGAAAACTAAAACTTTTGACATAGGAAAAGAGCCTTTAAACACATTCCTTACCATGTGCAATCATAAAATTGTCTAATATCTTCATTTTTTCAACATACGTAGCTATTACCCTCGAAAACTAAAACTTTTGAAATAGGAAAAGAGCCTTTAATCACATTCTTTACCATGTGCAATCATAAAATTGTCTAATATCTTCATTTTTTCAACATACGTAGCTATTACCCTCGAAAACTAAAACTTTTGAAATAGGAAAAGAGCCTTTAATCACATTCTTTACCATATGCAATCATAAAATTGTCTAATATCTTCATTTTTTCAACATACGTAGCTTCTACCCTCGAAAACTAAAACTTTTGAAATAGGAAAAGAGCCTTTAATCACATTCTTTACCATTTACAATCATAAAATAGTCTAATATCTTCATTTTTTCAACATACTTAGCTATTACCCTCGAAAACTAAAACTTTTGAAATAGGAAAAGATCCTTTAATCACATTCTTTACCATGTGCAATCATAAAATAGTCTAATATCTTCATTTTTTCAACATACGTAGCTATTACCCTCGAAAACTAAAACTTTTGAAATAGGAAAAGAGCCTTTAATCACATTCTTTACCATTTGCAATCATAAAATTGTCTAATATCTTCATTTTTTCCTCAGACAAAGCTATTACCCTCGAAAACTAAAACTTTTGACATAGGAAAAGAACTTTTAATCACATTTTTTACCATGTGCAATCATAAAATTGTCTAATATCTTCATTTTTTCAACATACGTAGCTATTACCCTCTAAAACTAAAACTTTTGAAATAGGAAAAGAGCTTTTAATCACATTCTTTACCATTTGCAATCATAAAATAGTCTCATATCTTCATTTTTTCAACATACGTAGCTATTACCCCTCGAAAACTAAAACTTTTGAAATAGGAAAAAAGCCTTTAATCACATTCTTTACCATTTGCAATCATAAAATAGTCTAATATCTTCATTTTTTCAACATACGTAGCTATTACCCTCGAAAACTAAAACTTTTGAAATAGGAAAAGAGGCTTTAATCACATTCTTTACCATGTGCAATCATAAAATAGTCTGATATCTTCATTTTTTCAACATAAGTAGATATTACCCTCGAAAACTAAAACTTTTGAAATAGGAAAAGAGCCTTTAATCACATTCTTTACCATTTGCAATCATAAATTAGTCTAATATCTTCATTTTTTCAACAACCGTAGCTATTACCCTCGAAAACTAAAACTTTTGAAATGGGAAAAGAGCCTTTAATCACATTCTTTACCATTTGCAATCATAAAATTGTCTAATATCTTCATTTTTTCAACATACGTAGCTATTACCCCTCGAAAACTAAAACTTTAGAAATAGGAAAAAAGCCTTTAATCACATTCTTTACCATTTGCAATCATAAAATAGTCTAATATCTTCACTTTTTCAATATACGTAGCTATTACCCTCGAAAACTAAAACTTTTGAAATAGGAAAAGAGCCTCTAATCACATTCTTTACCATTTGCAATCATAAAATTGTCTAATATCTTCATTTTTTCAACATACGTAGCTATTACCCTCGAAAACTAAAACTTTTGAAATAGGAAAAAAGCCTTTAATCACATTCTTAACCATTTGCAATCATAAAATAGTCTAATATCTTCATTTTTTCAATATACGTAGCTATTACCCTCGAAAACTAAAACTTTTGAAATAGGAAAAGAGCCTCTAATCACATTCTTTACCATTTGCAATCATAAAATAGTCTAATATCTTCATTTTTTCAACATACGTAGCTATTACCCTCGAAAACTAAAACTTTTGAAATAGGAAAAAAGCCTTTAATCATATTCTTTACCATGTGCAATCATAAAATTGTCTAATATCTTCATTTTTTCCACAGACAAAGCTATTACCCTCGAAAACTAAAACTTTTGAAATAAGAAAAGAGCCTTTAATCACATTCTTTACCATTTGCAATCATAAAATAGTCTGATATCTTCATTTTTTCAACATACGTAGCTATTACCCTCGAAAACTAAAACTTTTGAAATAGGAAAAGAGCCTTTAATCACATTCTTTACCATATGCAATCATAAAATTGTCTAATATCTTCATTTTTTTAACATACGTAGCTATTACCCTCGAAAACTAAAACTTTTGAAATAGAAAAAGAGCCTTTAATCACATTCTTTACCATTTGCAATCATAAAATAGTCTAATATCTTCATTTTTTCAACATACGTAGCTATTACCCTCGAAAACTAAAACTTTTTAAATAGGAAAAGAGCCTTTAATCACATTCTTTACCATGTGCAATCATAAAATTGTCTAATATCTTCATTTTTTCCACAGACAAAGCTATTACCCTCGAAAACTAAAACTTTTGAAATAGAAAAAGAGCCTTTAATCACGTTCTTTACCATGTGCAATCATAAATTTGTCTAATACCTTAATATTTTCCACAGACATAGCTATTACCCTCGAAAACTAAAACTTTTGAAATAGGAAAAGAGCCTTTAATCACATTCTTTACCATGTGCAATCATAAAATAGTCTAATATCTTCATTTTTTCAACATACGTAGCTATTACCCTCGAAAACTAAAACTTTTGAAATAGGAAAAGAGCCTTTAATCACATTCTTTACCATTTGCAATCATAAAATAGTCTAATATCTTCATTTTTTCAACATACGTAGCTATTAACCTCGAAAACTAAAATTTTAAAATAGGAAAACAGCCTTTAATCACATTCTTTACCATGTGCAATCATAAAATTGACTAATATCTTCATTTTTTCAACATACGCAGCTATTACCCTCGAAAACTAAAACTTTTGAAATAGGAAAAGAGCCTTTAATCAGATTCTTTACCATTTGCAATCATAAAATAGTCTAATATCTTCATTTTTTCAACATACGTAGCTATTACCCTCGAAAACTAAAACTTTTGAAATAGGAAAAGAGCCTTTAATCACATTCTTTACCATGTGCAATCATAAAATTGTCTAATCTACGTAGCTAATCTACGTAAAATCTACGTAGCTATTACCCTCGAAAACTAAAACTTTTGAAATAGGAAAAGAGCCTTTAATCACATTCTTTACCATGTGCAATCATAAAAGAGTCTAATATCTTCATTTTTTCCACGGACATAGCTATTACCTTCGAAAACTAAAACTTTTGAAATAGGAAAAGAGCCTTTAATCACGTTCTTTACCATTTGCAATCATAAAATAGTCTATTATCTTCATTTTTTCAACATACGTAGCTATTACCCTCGAAAACTAAAACTTTTGACATAGGAAAAGAGCCTTTAATCACATTCTTTACCATGTGCAATCATAAAATTGTCTAATATCTTCATTTTTTCAACATACGTAGCTATTACCCTCGAAAACTAAAACTTTTGAAATAGGAAAAGAGCCTTTAATCACATTCTTTACCATATGCAATCATAAAATAGTCTAATATCTTCATTTTTTCCACGGACATAGCTATTACCTTCGAAAACTAAAACTTTTGAAATAGGAAAAGAGCCTTTAATCACGTTCTTTACCATTTGCAATCATAAAATAGTCTATTATCTTCATTTTTTCAACATACGTAGCTATTACCCTCGAAAACTAAAACTTTTGACATAGGAAAAGAGCCTTTAATCACATTCTTTACCATGTGCAATCATAAAATTGTCTAATATCTTCATTTTTTCAACATACGTAGCTATTACCCTCGAAAACTAATACTTTCGAAATAGGAAAAGAGCCTTTAATCACATTCTTTACCATGTGCAATCATAAAATAGTCTAATATCTTCATTTTTCAACATACGAAGCTATTACCCTCGAAAACTAAAACTTTTGAAATAGGAAAAGAGCCTTTAATCACATTCTTTACCATTTGCAATCATAAAATAGTCTAATATCTTCTTTTTTCAACATACGTAGCTATTACCCTCGAAAACTAAAATTTTAAAATAGGAAAAGAGCCTTTAATCACATTCTTAACCATGTGCAATCATAAAATTGTCTAATATCTTCATTTTTTCAACATACGCAGCTATTACCCTCGAAAACTAAAACTTTTGAAATAGGAAAAGAGCCTTTAATCACATTCTTTACCATTTGCAATCATAAAATAGTCTAATATCTTCATTTTTTCAACATACGTAGCTATTACCCTCGAAAACTAAAACCTTTGAAATAGGAAAAGAGCCTTTAATCACATTCTTTACCATGTGCAATCATAAAATTGTCTAATATCTTCATTTTTTCCACAGACAAAGCTATTACCCTCGAAAACTAAAACTTTTGAAATAGGAAAAGAGCCTTTAATCACATTCTTTACCATTTGCAATCAAAAATAGTCTGATATCTTCATTTTTTCAACATACGAAGCTATTACCCTCGAAAACTAAAACTTTTGAAATAGGAAAAGAGCCTTTAATCACATTCTTTACCATATGCAATCGTAAAATTGTCTAATATCTTCATTTTTTCAACATACGTAGCTATTACCCTCGAAAACTAAAACTTTTGAAATAGGAAAAGAGCCTTTAATCACATTCTTTACCATTTGCAATCATAAAATAGTCTAATATCTTCATTTTTTCAACATACGTAGCTATTACCCTCGAAAACTAAAACTTTTGAAATAGGAAAAGAGCCTTTAATCACATTCTTTACCATGTGCAATCATAAAATTGTCTAATATCTTCATTTTTTCCACAGACAAAGCTATTACCTTCGAAAACTAAAACTTTTGAAATAGGAAAAGAGCCTTTAATCACATTCCTTACCATTTGCAATCATAAAATAGTCCAATATCTTCATTTTCTCAACATACGTAGCTATTACCCTCGAAAACTAAAAATTTTGAAATAGGAAAAGAGCCTTTAATCACATTCTTTACCATGTGCAATCATAAAATAGTCTAATATCTTCATTTTTTCAACATATGTAGCTATTACCCTCGAAAACTAAAACTTTTGATATGGGAAAAGAGCCTTTAATCACATTCTTTACCCTGTGCAATCATAAAATAGTCTAATATCTTCATTTTTTCAACATACGTAGATATTTCCCTCGAAAACTAAAACTTTTGAAATAGGAAAAGAGCCTTTAATCACATTCTTTACCATTTGCATTCATAAAATAGTCTAATATCTTCATTTTTCAACATACGTAGCTATTACCCTCGAAAAGTAAAACTTTTGAAATAGGAAAAGAGCCTTTAATCACATTCTTTACCATTTGCAATCATAAAATAGTCTAATATCTTCTTTTTTTCAACATACGTAGCTATTACCCTCGAAAACTAAAATTTTAAAATAGGAAAAGAGCCTTTAATCACATTCTTTACCATGTGCAATCATAAAATTGTCTAATATCTTCATTTTTTCAACATACGCAGCTATTACCCTCGAAAACTAAAACTTTTGAAATAGGAAAAGAGCCTTTAATCACATTCTTTACCATTTGCAATCATAAAATAGTCTAATATCTTCATTTTTTCAACATACGTAGCTATTACCCTCGAAAACTAAAACCTTTGAAATAGGAAAAGAGCCTTTAATCACATTCTTTACCATGTGCAATCATAAAGTTGTCTAATATCTTCATTTTTTCCACAGACAAAGCTATTACCCTCGAAAACTAAAACTTTTGAAATAGGAAAAGAGCCTTTAATCACATTCTTTACCATTTGCAATCAAAAATAGTCTGATATCTTCATTTTTTCAACATACATACGAAGCTATTACCCTCGAAAACTAAAACTTTTGAAATAGGAAAAGAGCTAATCACATTCTTTACCATATGCAATCATAAAATTGTCTAATATCTTCATTTTTTCAACATACGTAGCTATTACCCTCGAAAACTAAAACTTTTGAAATAGGAAAAGAGCCTTTAATCACATTCTTTACCATTTGCAATCATAAAATAGTCTAATATCTTCATTTTTTCAACATACGTAGCTATTACCCTCGAAAACTAAAACTTTTGAAATAGGAAAAGAGCCTTAATCACATTCTTTACCATGTGCAATCATAAAATTGTCTAATATCTTCATTTTTTCCACAGACAAAGCTATTACCTTCGAAAACTAAAACTTTTGAAATAGGAAAAGAGCCTTTAATCACATTCTTTACCATTTGCAATCATAAAATAGTCCAATATCTTCATTTTCTCAACATATGTAGCTATTACCCTCGAAAACTAAAACTTTTGACATAGGAAAAGAGCCTTTAATCACATTCTTTACCATGTGCAATCATAAAATAGTCTAATATCTTCATTTTTTCAACATATGTAGCTATTACCCTCGAAAACTAAAACTTTTGATATAGGAAAAGAGCCTTTAATCACATTCTTTACCCTGTGCAATCATAAAATAGTCTAATATCTTCATTTTTTCAACATACGTAGATATTACCCTCGAAAACTAAAACTTTTGAAATAGGAAAAGAGCCTTTAATCACATTCTTTACCATTTGCATTCATAAAATAGTCTAATATCTTCATTTTTTCAACATACGTAGCTATTACCCTCGAAAACTTTGAAATAGGAAAAGAGCCTTTAATCACATTCTTTACCATTTGCAATCGTAAAATTGTCTAATATCTTCATTTTTTCAACATACGTACCTATTACCCTCGAAAACTAAAACTTTTGAAATAGGAAAAGAGCCTTTAATCACATTCTTTACCATTTGCAATCATAAAACAGTCTAATATCTTCATTTTTTCAACATACGTAGCTATTACCCTCGAAAACTAAAACTTTTGAAATAGGAAAAGAGCCTTTAATCACATTATTTACCATTTGCAATCATAAAATTGTCTAATATCTTCATTTTTTCAACATGCGTAGCTATTACCCTCGAAAACTAAAACTTTTGAAATAGGAAAAGAGCCTTTAATCACATTCTTTACCATTTGCAATCATAAAATTGTCTAATATCTTCATTTTTTCAACATACGTAGCTATTACCCTCGAAAACTAAAACTTTTGAAATAGGAAAAGAGCCTTTAATCACATTCTTTACCATGTGCAATCATAAAATTGTCTAATATATTCATTTTTTCAACATTCGTAGCTATTACCCTCGAAAACTAAAACTTTTGAAATAGGAAAAGAGCCTTTAATCACATTCTTTACCATATGCAATCATAAAATAGTCTAATACCTTCATATTTTCCACAGACATAGCTATTACCCTCGAAAACTAAAACTTTCGAAATAGGAAAAGAGCCTTTAATCACATTCTTTACCATGTGCAATCATAAAATTGTCTAATATCTTCATTTTTCAACATACGTAGCTATTACCCTCGAAAACTAAAACTTTTGAAATAGGAAAAGAGCCTTTAATCACATTCTTTACCATTTGCAATCATAAAATAGTCTAATATCTTCATTTTTTCAATATATGTAGCTATTACCCTCGAAAACTAAAATTTTAAAATAGGAAAAGAGCCTTTAATCACATTCTTAACCATGTGCAATCATAAAATTGTCTAATATCTTCATTTTTTCAACATACGCAGCTATTACCCTCGAAAACTAAAACTTTTGAAATAGGAAAAGAGCCTTTAATCACATTCTTTACCATTTGCAATCATAAAATAGTCTAATATCTTCATTTTTTCAACATACGTAGCTATTACCCTCGAAAACTAAAACCTTTGAAATAGGAAAAGAGCCTTTAATCACATTCTTTACCATGTGCAATCATAAAGTTGTCTAATATCTTCATTTTTTCCACAGACAAAGCTATTACCCTCGAAAACTAAAACTTTTGAAATAGGAAAAGAGCCTTTAATCACATTCTTTACCATTTGCAATCAAAAACAGTCTGATATCTTCATTTTTTCAACATACGAAGCTATTACCCTCGAAAACTAAAACTTTTGAAATAGGAAAAGAGCTAATCACATTCTTTACCATATGCAATCATAAAATTGTCTAATATCTTCATTTTTTCAACATACGTAGCTATTACCCTCGAAAACTAAAACTTTTGAAATAGGAAAAGAGCCTTTAATCACATTCTTTACCATTTGCAATCATAAAATAGTCTAATATCTTCATTTTTTCAACATACGTAGCTATTACCCTCGAAAACTAAAACTTTTGAAATAGGAAAAGAGCCTTTAATCACATTCTTTACCATGTGCAATCATAAAATTGTCTAATATCTTCATTTTTTCCACAGACAAAGCTATTACCTTCGAAAACTAAAACTTTTGAAATAGGAAAAGAGCCTTTAATCACATTCTTTACCATTTGCAATCATAAAATAGTCCAATATCTTCATTTTCTCAACATATGTAGCTATTACCCTCGAAAACTAAAACTTTTGACATAGGAAAAGAGCCTTTAATCACATTCTTTACCATGTGCAATCATAAAATAGTCTAATATCTTCATTTTTTTCAACATATGTAGCTATTACCCTCGAAAACTAAAACTTTTGATATAGGAAAAGAGCCTTTAATCACATTCTTTACCCTGTGCAATCATAAAATAGTCTAATATCTTCATTTTTTCAACATACGTAGATATTACCCTCGAAAACTAAAACTTTTGAAATAGGAAAAGAGCCTTTAATCACATTCTTTACAATTTGCATTCATAAAATAGTCTAATATCTTCATTTTTTCAACATACGTAGCTATTACCCTCGAAAACTTTGAAATAGGAAAAGAGCCTTTAATCACATTCTTTACCATTTGCAATCGTAAAATTGTCTAATATCTTCATTTTTTCAACATACGTAGCTATTACCCTCGAAAACTAAAACTTTTGAAATAGGAAAAGAGCCTTTAATCACATTCTTTACCATTTGCAATCATAAAACAGTCTAATATCTTCATTTTTTCAACATACGTAGCTATTACCCTCGAAAACTAAAACTTTTGAAATAGGAAAAGAGCCTTTAATCACATTATTTACCATTTGCAATCATAAAATTGTCTAATATCTTCATTTTTTTCAACATGCGTAGCTATTACCCTCGAAAACTAAAACTTTTGAAATAGGAAAAGAGCCTTTAATCACATTCTTTACCATTTGCAATCATAAAATTGTCTAATATCTTCATTTTTTCAACATACGTAGCTATTACCCTCGAAAACTAAAACTTTTGAAATAGGAAAAGAGCCTTTAATCACATTCTTTACCATGTGCAATCATAAAATTGTCTAATATATTCATTTTTTTCAACATACGTAGCTATTACCCTCGAAAACTAAAACTTTTGAAATAGGAAAAGAGCCTTTAATCACATTCTTTACCATATGCAATCATAAAATAGTCTAATACCTTCATATTTTCCACAGACATAGCTATTACCCTCGAAAACTAAAACTTTCGAAATAGGAAAAGAGCCTTTAATCACATTCTTTACCATGTGCAATCATAAAATTGTCTAATATCTTCATTTTTCAACATACGTAGCTATTACCCTCGAAAACTAAAAATTTTGAAATAGGAAAAGAGCCTTTAATCACATTCTTTACCATTTGCAATCATAAAATAGTCTAATATCTTCATTTTTTCAATATATGTAGCTATTACCCTCGAAAACTAAAATTTTAAAATAGGAAAAGAGCCTTTAATCACATTCTTAACCATGTGCAATCATAAAATTGTCTAATATCTTCATTTTTTCAACATACGCAGCTATTACCCTCGAAAACTAAAACTTTTGAAAAAGGAAAAAAGCCTTTAATCACATTCTTTACCATTTGCAATCATAAAATAGTCTAATATCTTCATTTTTTCAACATACTTAGCTATTACCCTCGAAAACTTAAACTTTTGAAATAGGAAAAGAGCCTTTAATCACATTCTTTACCATTTGCAATCGTAAAATTGTCTAATATCTTCATTTTTTTCAACATACGTAGCTATTACCCTCGAAAACTAAAACTTTTGAAATAGGAAAAGAGCCTTTAATCACATTCTTTACCATTTGCAATCATAAAATAGTCTAATATCTTCATTTTTTCAACATACGTAGCTATTACCCTCGAAAACTAAAACTTTTGAAATAGGAAAAGAGCCTTTAATCACATTATTTACCATTTGCAATCATAAAATTGTCTAATATCATCATTTTTTCAACATACGTAGCTATTACCCTCGAAAACTAAAACTTTTGAAATCGGAAAAGAGCCTTAAATCACATTCTTTACCATTTGCAATCATAAAATAGTCTAATATCTTCATTTTTTCAACATACGTAGCTATTACCCTCGAAAACTAAAACTTTTGAAATAGGAAAAGAGCCTTTAATCACATTCTTTACCATTTGCAATCATAAAATAGTCTAATATCTTCATTTTTTCAACATACGTAGCTATTACCCTCGAAAACTAAAACTTTTGAAATAGGAAAAGAGCCTTTAATCACATTCTTTACCATGTGCAATCATAAAATTGTCTAATATCTTCATTTTTTCCACAGACAAAGCTATTACCTTCGAAAACTAAAACTTTTGAAATAGGAAAAGAGCCTTTAATCACATTCTTTACCATTTGCAATCATAAAATAGTCCAATATCTTTATTTTCTCAACATACGTAACTATTACCCTCGAAAACTAAAACTTTTGAAATAGGAAAAGAGCCTTTAATCACATTCTTTACCATTTGCATTCATAAAATAGTCTAATATCTTCATTTTTTCAACATACGTAGCTATTACCCTCGAAAACTAAAACTTTTGAAATAGGAAAAGAGCCTTTAATCACAATCTTTACCATTTGCAATCGTAAAATTGTCTAATATCTTCATTTTTTCAACATACGTAGCTATTACCCTCGAAAACTAAAACTTTTGAAATAGGAAAAGAGCCTTTAATCACATTCTTTACCATGTGCAATCATAAAATTGTCTAATATCTTCATTTTTTCCACAGACAAAGCTATTACCCTCGAAAACTAAAACTTTTAAAATAGGAAAAGAGCCTTTAATCACATTCTTTACCATTTGCAATCAAAAATAGTCTGATATCTTCATTTTTTCAACATTCGAAGCTATTACCCTCGAAAACTAAAACTTTTGAAATAGGAAAAGAGCCTTTAATCACATTCTTTACCATATGCAATCATAAAATTGTCTAATATCTTCATTTTTTCAACATACGTAGCTATTACCCTCGAAAACTAAAACTTTTGAAATAGGAAAAGAGCCTTTAATCACATTCTTTACCATTTGCAATCATAAAATAGTCTAATATCTTCATTTTTTCAACATACGTAGCTATTACCCTCGAAAACTAAAACTTTTGAAATAGGAAAAGAGCCTTTAATCACATTCTTTACCATGTGCAATCATAAAATTGTCTAATATCTTCATTTTTTCCACAGACAAAGCTATTACCCTCGAAAACTCAAACTTTTGAAATAAGAAAAGATCCTTTAATCACATTCTTTACCATTTGCAATCATAAAATAGTCTGATATCTTCATTTTTTCGACATACTTAGCTATTACCCTCGAAAACTAAAACTTTTGAAATAGGAAAAGAGCCTTTAATCACATTCTTTACCATTTGCAATCATAAAATAGTCTAATATCTTCATTTTTTCAACATACGTAGCTATTACCCTCGAAAACTAAAACTTTTAAATAGGAAAAGAGCCTTTAATCACATTCTTTACCATGTGCAATCATAAAATTGTCTAATATCTTCATTTTTTCAACATACGTAGCTATTACCCTCGAAAACTAAAACTTTTGACATAGGAAAAGAGCCTTTAATCACATTCTTTACCATGTGCAATCATAAAATTGTCTAATATCTTCATTTTTTCAATATACGTAGCTATTACCCTCGAAAACTAAAACTTTTGACATAGAAAAAGAGCCTTTAATCCTATTCTTTACCATGTGCAATCATAAAATAGTCTAATATCTTCATTTTTTCCACAGACATAGCTATTACCCTCGAAAACTAAAACTTTTGAAATAGGAAAAGAACCTTTAATCACATTCTTTACCATGTGCAATCATAAAATAGTCCAATATCTTCATTTTTTCAACATACGTAGCTATTACCCTCGAAAACTAAAACTTTTGAAATAGGAAAAGAGCCTTTAATCACATTCTTTACCATTTGCAATCATAAAATAGTCTAATATCTTCATTTTTTCAACATACGTAGCTATTACCCTCGAAAACTAAAACTTTTGAAATAGGAAAAGAGCCTTTCATCACATTCTTTACCATTTGCAATCATAAAATAGTCTAATATCTTCATTTTTTCAACATACGTAGCTATTACCCACGAAAACTAAAACTTTTGAAATAGGAAAAGAGCCTTTAATCACATTATTTACCATTTGCAATCATAAAATTGTCTAATATCTTAATTTTTTCAACATACGTCGCTATTACCCTCGAAAACTAAAACTTTAAAATAGGAAAAGAGCCTTTAATCACATTTTTTACCATGTGCAATCATAAAATTGTCTAATATCTTCATTTTTTCAACGTACGTAGATATTACCCTCGAAAACTAAAACTTTTGAAAT
>NW_027066599.1:0-17834 GCF_032884065.1 Artemia franciscana
TTTTCGAGGGTAATAGCTTTGTCTGTGGAAAAAATGAAGATATTAGACTATTTTATGATTGAAAATGGTAAAGAATGTGATTAAAGGCTCTTTTCCTAATTCAAAAGTTTTAGTTTTCGAGGGTAATAGCTACGTATGTTGAAAAAAATGAAGATATTAGACTATTTTATGATTGCAAATGGTAAAGAATATGATTAAAGGCTCTTTTCCTATTTCAAAAGTTTTAGTTTTCGAGGGTAATAGTTACGTATTTTGAAAAAATGAAGATATTAGACAATTTTATGATTGCACAAGGTAAAGAATGTGATTAAAGGCTCTTTTCCTATTTCAAAAGTTTTAGTTTTCGAGGGTAATAGCTACGTATGTTGAAAAAATGAAGAAATTAGACTATTTTATGATTGCAAATGGTAAAGAATGTGATTAAAGGCTCTTTTCCTATTTCAAAACAAAGCTCTTACCCTTTTTCCACAGACAAAGCTCTTACCCTCGAAAACTAAAACTTTTGACATAGGAAAAGAGCCTTTAATCACACTCTTTACCATGTGCAATCATGAAATAGTCTAATATCTTCATTTTTTCAACAAACGTAGCTATTACCCTCGAAAACTAAAACTTTTGAAATAGAAAAAGAGCCTTTAATCACATTCTTTACCATTTACAATCATAAAATAGTCTAATATCTTCATTTTTTCAACATACGTAGCTATTACCCTCGAAAACTAAAACTTTTGAAATAGGAAAAGAGCCTTTAATCACAGTCTTTACCATTTGCAATCATAAAATAGTCTAATATCTTCATTTTTTTTAAATACATAGCTATTACCCTCGAAAACTAAAACTTTTGAAATAGGAAAAGAACCTTTAATCACATTCTTTACCATGTGCAATCATAAAATAGTCTAATATCTTCATTTTTTCAACATAATTAGCTATTACCCTCGAAAACTAAAACTTTTGAAATAGGTAAAGAGCCTTTAATCACAATCTTTACCATGTGCATTCATAAAATAGTCTAATATCTTCATTTTTTCAACAGACCTAGCTATTACCCTCGAATACTAAAACTTTTGAAATAGGAAAAGAGCCTTTAATCACATGCTTTACCATTTGCAATCATAAAATAGTCTAATATCTTCATTTTTTCAACATACGTAGCTATTACCCTCGAAGACTAAAACTTTTGAAATAGGAAAAGAGCCTTTAATCACATTCTCTACCATGTGCAATCATAAAATAGTCTAATATCTTCATTTTTTCAACATACGTAGCTATTACCCTCGAAAACTAAAACTTTTAAAATAGGAAAAGAGCCTTTAATCACATTCTTTACCATTTGCAATCATAAAATAGTCTAATATCTTCACTTTTTCAACATACGTAGCTATTACCCTCGAAAACTAAAACTTTTGAAATAGGAAAAGAGCCTTCATTTTTTCAACATACGTAGCTATTACCCTCGAAAACTAAAACTTTTGAAATAGGAAAAGAGCCTTTAATCACATTCTTTACCATGTGCAATCATAAAATAGTCTAATATCTTCATTTTTTCCACAGACCTAGCTATTACCTTCGAAAACTAAAACTTTTGAAATAGGAAAAGAGCCTTTAATCACATTCTTTACCATTTGCAATCATAAAATAGTCTAATATCTTCATTTTTTCAACAGACGTAGCTATTACCCTCGAAAACTAAAACTTATGAAATAGGAAAAGAGCCTTTAATCACATTCTTTACCATGTGCAATCATAAAATAGTCTAATGTCTTCATTTTTTCAACATACATAGCTATTACCCTTGAAAACTAAAACTATTGAAATAGGAAAAGAGCCTTTAATCACATGCTTTACCATGTGCAATCATAAAATTGTCTAATATCTTCATTTTTTCAACATACGTAGCTATTATGATACGTAGCTATGACGACTGGGACACCGGGAATAATAATGACGACCGTGACACTCAAAGAGAAATTACAGACTGGGACACCGGGACACAAATGACGACCGGGACACAAGGAAACAACAACAGCGGGGACGCCAGGGGCACAGGGAGATATATAAATGACGACGGGGACACAGGGAATGTTCGATTAGCAATCACCATCAACAAAGCTCAAGGAAAATCATTAGAATAATGAGGTATAGATCCGAATACAGATTGTTTTTCCCATGAACAATTACATGTTGCATGTTCAAGAGTCAGTGAACATGACAATCTATTTATATGCAGAGACAATGGGACAGCCACGAATGTTGTATATTCGCAAGTTTTACGTAATTAAAAATATATATATATATATATATATATATATATATATATATATTGACAGGTGGGACACAGGGACACAACTACAATGGCGCGTAACTAATATGGCGCATAGCGACCTACGCGCGCGGGGGGGCTTGGGGGGGGGGGGGCGAAAAGCCCCCACCAACTACGTGCTGCTGCGGCAACGACACAAATGACGACCGGGACACCGGAACACAGGAAGCACCCGAACCAACTAGGTGTTAGGGTGGCGCGAACCTACAATGGCAACAGTCAAGGAAACTGCTAAAAAAAAGCTGCTTAAAAAAATAGCTTCCAAAACTGAAGCTCCTGCACAAAAAAAAATAAAAAAAAAGAGGAAAAAACTAAAAAAACTAAAAATAAAGGTAAAAACCAAAAAAAAACTAAAAAGAAAAAAAGGGGAAAAACACAAAAATTTATTTCATCATATACCAATTGAAAAACAAATATAAATGACGACCGGGACACTCAAAGAGAAATTACAGACTGGGACACCGGGACACAAATGACGACCAGGACACAGGGAATATAAATGACGACCGGGACACAGGGACAAACGTATTCAGATCTATACCTCATGATTCTAATGATTGCCCTTGAGCTTTGTTGATGGTGATTGCTAATCGACGATTCCCCGTGTCGCCGTCGTTACTTATATATCCCCCTGTGCCCCCCGGCGTCCCCGTTGTAGTTGTGTCCCTGTGTCCCGGTCGTCATTTATATTCCCCTTTGTCCCGGTCGTCATTTATGTCCCGGTGTCCCAGTCTGTGATTTCTCTTTGAGGGTCTGGGGCGTCATTTATATTCCTTGGCGCTTCGCGCCACCCCAACCGCTAGTATTAAATAAACTGTGCATATAATAATTCTTACATTTTTTCCATCTAAGCTCTTAAACAGCAAAGAAGTAAAAATATTTACAAAATGAAAAGTAATTGTATGCTATTCTTTTTGGTTGAAGGTATTTTCATAAAACTTTTGAAATAGGAAAAGAGCCTTTAATCACATTCTTTACCATGTGCAATCATAAAATTGTCTAATATCTTCATTTTTTCCACAGACAAAGCTATTACCCTCGAAAACTAAAACTTTTGAAATAGGAAAAGAGCCTTTAATCACATTTTTTACCATGTGCAATCATAAAATAGTCTAATATCTTCATTTTTTCAACATACGTAGCTATTACCCTCGAAAACTAAAACTTTTGAAATAGGAAAAGAGCCTTTAATCACATTGTTTACCATGTGCAATCATAAAATTGTCTAATATCTTCATTTTTTCCACAGACAAAGCTATTACCCTCGAAAACTAAAACTTTTGACAGAGGAAAAGAGACTTTAATCACATTCTTTACCAATTGCAATCATTAAAAAGTCTAATATCTTCATTTTTTCAACATACGTAGCTATTACCCTCGAAAACTAAAACTTTTGAAATAGGAAAAGAGCCTTTAATCACATTCTTTACCATGTGCAATCATAAAATAGTCTAATATCTTCATTTTTTCAACATACGTAGCTATTACCCTCGAAAACTAAAACTTTTGAAATAGGAAAAGAGCCTTTAATCACATGCTTTACCATGTGCAATCATAAAATTGTCTAATATCTTCATTTTTTCCACAGACAAAGCTATTACCCTCGAAAACTAAAACTTTTGAAATAGGAAAAGAGCCTTTAATCACATTCTTTACCATGTGCAATCATAAAATAGTCTAATATCTTCATTTTTTCAACATACGTAGCTATTACCCTCGAAAACTAAAACTTTTGACATAGGAAAAGAGCCTTTAATCACATTCTTTACCATTTGCAATCATAAAATAGTCTAATATCTTCATTTTTTCAACATACGTAGCTATTACCCTCGAAAACTAAAATTTTTGAAATAGGAAAAGTGCCTTTAATCACATTCTTTACCATGTGTAATCATAAAATAGTCTAATATCTTCATTTTTTCAACAGACCTAGCTATTACCCTCGAAAACTAAAACTTTTGAAATAGGAAAATAGCCTTTAATCACATTCTTTACCATGTGCAATCATAAAATTGTCTAATATCTTCATTTTTTGAACATACGTAGATATTACCCTCGAAAACTAAAACTTTTGAAATAGGAAAAGAGCCTTTAATCACATTCTTTACCATGTGCAATCATAAAATAGTCTAATATCTTCATTTTTTCCACAGACCTAGCTATTACCTTCGAAAACTAAAATTTTTCAAATAGGAAAAGAGCCTTTAATCACATTCTTTACCTTTGCAATCATAAAATAGTCTAATATCTTCATTTTTTCAACATACGTAGCTATTACCCTCGAAAACTAAAACTTTTGAAATAGGAAAAGAGCCTTTAATGACATTCTTTACCATTTGCAATCATAAAATAGTCTAATATCTTCATTTTTTCAACATACGTAGCTATTACCCTCGAAAACCAAAACTTTTGAAATAGGAAAAGAGCCTTTAATCACATTCTTTACCATTTGCAATCATAAAATAGTCTAATATATTCATTTTTTCAACATACGTAGCTATTACCCTCGAAAACTAAAACTTTTGAAATGGGAAAAGAGCCTTTAATCACATTCTTTACCATGTGCAATCATAAAATAGTCTAAAATCTTCATTTTTTCAACATACGTAGCTATTACCCTCGAAAACTAAAACTTTTGAAATAGGAAAAGAGCTTTTAATCACATTCTTTACCATGTGCAATCATAAAATAGTCTAATATCTTCATTTTTTCAGCATACGTAGCTATTACCCTCGAAAACTAAAACTTTTGAAATAGGAAAAGAGCCTTTAATCACATTCTTTACCATGTGCAATCATAAAATAGTCTAATATCTTCATTTTTTCAACATACTTAGCTATTACCCTCAAAAACTAAAACTTTTGAAATAGGAAAAGAGCCTTTAATCACATTCTTTACCATTTGCAATCATAAAATAGTCTAATATCTTCATTTTTTCAACATACGTAGCTATTACCCTCGAAAACTAAAACTTTTGAAATAGGAAAAGAGCCTTTAATCACATTCTTTACCATGTGCAATCATAAAATAGTCTAATATCTTCATTTTTTCAGCATACGTAGCTATTACCCTCGAAAACTAAAACTTTTGAAATAGGAAAAGAGCCTTTAATCACATTCTTTACCATGTGCAATCATAAAATAGTCTAATATCTTCATTTTTTCAACATACGTAGCTATTACCCTCGAAAACTAAAACTTTTGAAATAGGAAAAGAGCCTTTAATCACATTCTTTACCATTTGCAATCATAAAATAGTCTAATATCTTCATTTTTTCAACATACGTAGCTATTACCCTCGAAAACTAAAACTTTTGAAATAGGAAAAGAGCCTTTAATCACATGCCTTACCATGTGCAATCATAAAATTGTCTAATATCTTCATTTTTTCAACATACGTAGCTATTACCCTCGAAAACTAAAACTTTTGAAATAGGAAAAGAGCCTTTAATCACATTCTTTACCATTTGCAATCATAAAATAGTCTAATATCTTCATTTTTTCAACATACGTAGCTATTACCCTCGAAAACTAAAACTTTTGAAATAGGAAAAGAGCCTTTAATCACATTCTTTACCATGTGCAATCATAAAATTGTCTAATATCTTCATTTTTTCAACATACGTAGCTATTACCCTCGAAAACTAAAACTTTTGAAATAGGAAAAGAGCCTTTAATCACATTCTTTACCATTTGCAATCATAAAATAGTCTAATATCTTCATTTTTTCAACATACGTAGCTATTACCCTCGAAAACTAAAACTTTTGAAAAGGAAAAGAACCTTTAATCACATTCTTTACCATGTGCAATCATAAAATAGTCTAATATCTTCATTTTTTCAACATACGTAGCTATTACCCTCGAAAACTAAAACTTTTGAAATAGGAAAAGAGCCTTTAATCACATTCTTTACCATGTGCAATCATAAAATAGTCTAATATCTTCATTTTTTCAACATACTAGCTATTACCCTCGAAAACTAAAACTTTTGAAATAGGAAAAGAGCCTTTAATCACATTCTTTACCATGTGCAATCATAAAATAGTCTAATATCTTCATTTTTTCAACATACGTAGCTATTACCCTCGAAAACTAAAACTTTTGAAATAGGAAAAGAGCCTTTAATCACATTCTTTACCATGTGCAATCATAAAATAGTCTAAGATCTTCATTTTTTCAGCATACGTAGCTATTACCCTCGAAAACTAAAACTTTTGAAATAGGAAAAGAGCCTTTAATCACATTCTTTACCATGTGCAATCATAAAATAGTCTAATATCTTCATTTTTTCAACATACGTAGCTATTACCCTCGAAAACTAAAACTTTTGAAATAGGAAAAGAGCCTTTAATCACATTCTTTACCATTTGCAATCATAAAATAGTCTAATATCTTCATTTTTTCAACATACGTAGCTATTACCCTCGAAAACTAAAACTTTTGAAATAGGAAAAGAGCCTTTAATCACATGCCTTACCATGTGCAATCATAAAATTGTCTAATATCTTCATTTTTTCAACATACGTAGCTATTACCCTCGAAAACTAAAACTTTTGAAATAGGAAAAGAGCCTTTAATCACATTCTTTACCATTTGCAATCATAAAATAGTCTAATATCTTCATTTTTTCAACGTACGTAGCTATTACCCTCGAAAACTAAAACTTTTGAAATAGGAAAAGAGCCTTTAATCACATTCTTTACCATGTGCAATCATAAAATAGTCTAATATCTTCATTTTTTCAACATACGTAGCTATTACCCTCGAAAACTAAAACTTTTGAAATAGGAAAAGAGCCTTTAATCACATTCTTTACCATTTGCAATCATAAAATAGTCTAATATCTTCATTTTTTCAACATACTAGCTATTACCCTCGAAAACTAAAACTTTTGAAAAAGGAAAAGAACCTTTAATCACATTCTTTACCATTTGCAATCATAAAATAGTCTAATATCTTCATTTTTTCAACATACGTAGCTATTACCCTCGAAAACTAAAACTTTTGAAATAGGAAAAGAGCCTTTAATCACATTCTTTACCATGTGCAATCATAAAATAGTCTAATATCTTCATTTTTTCAACATACTAGCTATTACCCTCGAAAACTAAAACTTTTGAAATAGGAAAAGAGCCTTTAATCACATTCTTTACCATTTGCAATCATAAAATAGTCTAATATCTTCATTTTTTCAACATACGTAGCTATTACCCTCGAAAACTAAAACTTTTGAAATAGGAAAAGAGCCTTTAATCACATTCTTTACCATGTGCAATCATAAAATAGTCTAATATCTTCATTTTTTCAGCATACGTAGCTATTACCCTCGAAAACTAAAACTTTTGAAATAGGAAAAGAGCCTTTAATCACATTCTTTACCTTGTGCAATCATAAAATAGTCTAATATCTTCATTTTTTCAACATACCTAGCTATTACCCTCGAAAACTAAAACTTTTGAAATAGGAAAAGAGCCTTTAATCACATTCTTTACCATTTGCAATCATAAAATAGTCTAATATCTTCATTTTTTCAACATACGTAGCTATTACCCTCAAAACTAAAACTTTTGAAATAGGAAAAGAGCCTTTAATCACATTCTTTACCATGTGCAATCATAAAATAGTCTAATATCTTCATTTTTTCCACAGACCTAGCTATTACCTCGAAAACTAAAACTTTTGAAATAGGAAAAGAGCCTTTAATCACATTCTTTACCATTTGCAATCATAAAATAGTCTAATATCTTCATTTTTTCAACATACGTAGCTATTACCCTCGAAAACTAAAACTTTTGAAATAGGAAAAGAGCCTTTAATCACATTCTTTACCATGTGCAATCATAAAATAGTCTAATATCTTCATTTTTTCAACATACGTAGCTATTACCCTCGAAAACTAAAACTTTTGAAATAGGAAAAGAGCCTTTAATCACATTCTTTACCATTTGCAATCATAAAATAGTCTAATATCTTCATTTTTTCAACATACGTAGCTATTACCCTCGAAAACTAAAACTTTTGAAATAGGAAAAGAGCCTTTAATCACATTCTTTACCATGTGCAATCATAAAATAGTCTAATATCTTCATTTTTTCAACATACGTAGCTATTACCCTCGAAAACTAAAACTTTTGAAATAGGAAAAGAGCCTTTAATCACATTCTTTACCATGTGCAATCATAAAATAGTCTAATATCTTCATTTTTTCAGCATACGTAGCTATTACCCTCGAAAACTAAAACTTTTGACATAGGAAAAGAGCTTTAATCACATTCTTTACCATGTGCAATCATAAAATAGTCTAATATCTTCATTTTTTCAACATACGTAGCTATTACCCTCGAAAACTAAAACTTTTGAAATAGGAAAAGAGCCTTTAATCACATTCTTTACCATTTGCAATCATAAAATAGTCTAATATCTTCATTTTTTCAACATACGTAGCTATTACCCTCGAAAACTAAAACTTTTGAAATAGGAAAAGAGCCTTTAATCACATTCTTTACCATGTGCAATCATAAAATAGTCTAATATCTTCATTTTTTCAGCATACGTAGCTATTACCCTCGAAAACTAAAACTTTTGAAATAGGAAAAGAGCCTTTAATCACATTCTTTACCATTTGCAATCATAAAATAGTCTAATATCTTCATTTTTTCAACATACGTAGCTATTACCCTCGAAAACTAAAACTTTTGAAATTGGAAAAGAGCCTTTAATCACATTCTTTACCATTTGCAATCATAAAATAGTCTAATATCTTCATTTTTTCAACATACGTAGCTATTACCCTCGAAAACTAAAACTTTTGAAATAGGAAAAGAGCCTTTAATCACATGCTTTACCATTTGCAATCATAAAATAGTCTAATATCTTCATTTTTTCAACATACGTAGCTATTACCCTCGAAAACTAAAACTTTTGAAATAGGAAAAGAGCCTTTAATCACATTCTTTACCATTTGCAATCATAAAATAGTCTAATATCTTCATTTTTTCAACATACGTAGCTATTACCCTCGAAAACTAAAACTTTTGAAATAGGAAAAGAGCCTTTAATCACATTCTTTACCATGTGCAATCATAAAATTGTCTAATATCTTCATTTTTTCAACATACGTAGCTATTACCCTCGACACATTCTTTAATTTTTACATTTTTTCAACATACTTAGCTAATTCCATTTTTTCAACATACGTAGCTATTACCCTCGAAACTAAAACTTTTGAAATAGGAAAAGAGCTTTAATCACATTCTTTACCATTTGCAATCATAAAATAGTCTAATATCTTCATTTTTTCAACATACGTAGCTATTACCCTCGAAAACTAAAACTTTTGAATAGGAAAAGAGCCTTTAATCACATTCTTTACCATTTGCAATCATAAAATAGTCTAATATCTTCATTTTTTCAACATACGTAGCTATTACCCTCGAAAACTAAAACTTTTGAAATAGGAAAAGAGCCTTTAATCAATTCTTTACCATTTGCAATCATAAAATAGTCTAATATCTTCATTTTTTCAACATACGTAGCTATTACCCTCGAAAACTAAAACTTTTGAAATAGGAAAAGAGCCTTTAATCACATTCTTTACCATGTGCAATCATAAAATTGTCTAATATCTTCATTTTTTCAACATACGTAGCTATTACCCTCGAAAACTAAAACTTTTGAATAGGAAAAGAGCCTTTAATCACATTCTTTACCATTTGCAATCATAAAATAGTCTAATATCTTAATTTTTTCAACATACTTAGCTATTACCCTCGAAAACTAAAACTTTTGAAATAGGAAAAGAGCCTTTAATCACATTCTTTACCATTTGCAATCATAAAATAGTCTAATATCTTCATTTTTTCAACATACGTAGCTATTACCCTCGAAAACTAAAACTTTTGAAATAGGAAAAGAGCCTTTAATCACATTCTTTACCATGTGCAATCATAAAATAGTCTAAGATCTTCATTTTTTCAACATACGTAGCTATTACCCTCGAAAACTAAAACTTTTGAAATAGGAAAAGAGCCTTAATCACATTCTTTACCATGTGCAATCATAAAATAGTCTAATATCTTAATTTTTTCAACATACGTAGCTATTACCCTCGAAAACTAAAACTTTTGAAATTTAAAAAGAGCCTTTAATCACATTCTTTACCATTTGCAATCATAAAATAGTCTAATATCTTCATTTTTTCAACATACGTAGCTATTACCCTCGAAAACTAAAACTTTTGAAATAGGAAAAGAGCCTTTAATCACATTCTTTACCATGTGCAATCATAAAATTGTCTAATATCTTCATTTTTTCAACATACGTAGCTATTACCCTCGAAAACTAAAACTTTTGAAATAGGAAAAGAGCCTTAATCACATTCTTTACCATTTGCAATCATAAAATAGTCTAATATCTTCATTTTTTCAACATACGTAGCTATTACCCTCGAAAACTAAACTTTTGAAATAGGAAAAGAGCCTTTAATCACATTCTTTACCATGTGCAATCATAAAATTGTCTAATATCTTCATTTTTTCAACATACGTAGCTATTACCCTCGAAAACTAAAACTTTTGAAATAGGAAAAGAGCCTTTAATCACAATTCTTTACCATTTGCAATCATAAAATAGTCTAATATCTTAATTTTTTCAACATACGTAGCTATTACCCTCGAAAACTAAAACTTTTGAAATAGGAAAAGAGCCTTTAATCACATTCTTTACCTTGTGCAATCATAAAATAGTCTAATATCTTCATTTTTTCAAAATACGTAGCTATTACCCTCGAAAACTAAAACTTTTGAAATAGGAAAAGAGCCTTTAATCACATTCTTTACCATGTGCAATCATAAAATTGTCTAATATCTTCATTTTTTCAACATACGTAGCTATTACCCTCGAAAACTAAAACTTTTGAAATAGGAAAAGAGCCTTTAATCACATTCTTTACCATTTGCAATCATAAAATAGTCTAATATCTTCATTTTTTCAACATACGTAGCTATTACCCTCGAAAACTAAAACTTTTGAAATAGGAAAAGAGCCTTTAATCACATTCTTTACCATTTGCAATCATAAAATAGTCTAATATCTTCATTTTTTCAACATACGTAGCTATTATCCTAGAAAACTAAAACTTTTGACATAGGAAAAGAGCCTTTAATCACATTCTTTACCATTTGCAATCATAAAATAGTCTAATATCTTCATTTTTTCAACATACGTAGCTATTACCCTCGAAAACTAAAACTTTTGAAATAGGAAAAGAGCCTTTAATCACATTCTTTACCATGTGCAATCATAAAATAGTCTAATATCTTCATTTTTTCAACATACGTAGCTATTACCCTCGAAAACTAAAACTTTTGAAATAGGAAAAGAGCCTTTAATCACATTCTTTACCATTTGCAATCATAAAATAGTCTAATATCTTCTTTTTTCAACATACGTAGCTATTACCCTCGAAAACTAAAACTTTTGAAATAGGAAAAGAGCCTTTAATCACATTCTTTACCATGTGCAATCATAAAATTGTCTAATATCTTCATTTTTTCAACATACGTAGCTATTACCCTCGAAAACTAAAACTTTTGAATAGGAAAAGAGCCTTTAATCACATTCTTTACCATTTGCAATCATAAAATAGTCTAATATCTTCATTTTTTCAACATACGTAGCTATTACCCTCGAAAACTAAAACTTTTGAAAAAGGAAAAGAGCCTTTAATCACATTCTTTACCATGTGCAATCATAAAATAGTCTAATATCTTCATTTTTTCAACATACGTAGCTATTACCCTCGAAAACTAAAACTTTTGAAATAGGAAAAGAGCCTTTAATCACATTCTTTACCATGTGCAATCATAAAATAGTCTAATATCTTCATTTTTTCAACATACGTAGCTATTACCCTCGAAAACTAAAACTTTTGAAATAGGAAAAGAGCCTTTAATCACATTCTTTACCATTTGCAATCATAAAATAGTCTAATATCTTCATTTTTTCAACATACGTAGCTATTACCCTCGAAAACTAAAACTTTTGAAATAGGAAAAGAGCCTTTAATCACATTCTTTACCATGTGCAATCATAAAATAGTCTAATATCTTCATTTTTTCAACATACGTAGCTATTACCCTCGAAAACTAAAACTTTTGAAATAGGAAAAGAGCCTTTAATCACATTCTTTACCATTTGTAATCATAAAATAGTCTAATATCTTCATTTTTTCAACATACGTAGCTATTACCCTCGAAAACTAAAACTTTTGAAATAGGAAAAGAGCCTTTAATCACATTCTTTACCTTTGCAATCATAAAATAGTCTAATATCTTCATTTTTTCAACATACGTAGCTATTACCCTCGAAAACTAAAACTTTTGAAATAGGAAAAGAGCCTTTAATCACATTCTTTACCATTGTGCAATCATAAAATAGTCTAATATCTTCATTTTTTCAACATACGTAGCTATTACCCTCGAAAACTAAAACTTTTGAAATAGAAAAGAGCCTTTAATCACATTCTTTACCATTTGCAATCATAAAATAGTCTAATATCTTCATTTTTTCAACATACGTAGCTATTACCCTCGAAAACTAAAACTTTTGAAATAGGAAAAGAGCCTTTAATCACATTCTTTACCATGTGCAATCATAAAATAGTCTAATATCTTCATTTTTTCAACATACGTAGCTATTACCCTCGAAAACTAAAACTTTTGAAATAGGAAAAGAGCCTTTAATCACATTCTTTACCATGTGCAATCATAAAATAGTCTAATATCTTCATTTTTTCAACATACGTAGCTATTACCCTCGAAAACTAAAACTTTTGAAATAGGAAAAGAGCCTTTAATCACATTCTTTACCATGTGCAATCATAAAATAGTCTAATATCTTCATTTTTTCAACATACGTAGCTATTACCCTCGAAAACTAAAACTTTTGAAATAGGAAAAGAGCCTTTAATCACATTCTTTACCATGTGCAATCATAAAATAGTCTAATATATTCATTTTTTCACATACGTAGCTATTACCCTCGAAAACTAAAACTTTTGAAATAGGAAAAGAGCCTTTAATCACATTCTTTACCATGTGCAATCATAAAATAGTCTAATATCTTCATTTTTTCACATACGTAGCTATTACCCTCGAAAACTAAAACTTTTGAAATAGGAAAAGAGCCTTTAATCACATTCTTTACCATTTGCAATCATAAAATAGTCTAATATCTTCATTTTTTCAACATACGTAGCTATTACCCTCGAAAACTAAAACTTTTGAAATAGGAAAAGAGCCTTTAATCACATTCTTTACCATTTGCAATCATAAAATAGTCTAATATCTTCATTTTTTCAACATACGTAGCTATTACCCTCGAAAACTAAAACTTTTGAAATAGGAAAAGAGCCTTTAATCACATTCTTTACCATTTGCAATCATAAAATAGTCTAATATCTTCATTTTTTCAACATACGTAGCTATTACCCTCGAAAACTAAAACTTTTGAAATAGGAAAAGAGCCTTTAATCACATTCTTTACCATGTGCAATGATAAAATTGTCTAATATCTTCATTTTTTCAACATACGTAGCTATTACCCTCGAAAACTAAAACTTTTGAAATAGGAAAAGAGCCTTTAATCACATTCTTTACCATGTGCAATCATAAAATAGTCTAATATCTTCATTTTTTCAACATACGTAGCTATTACCCTCGAAAACTAAAACTTTTGAAATAGGAAAAGAGCCTTTAATCACATTCTTTACCATGTGCAATCATAAAATAGTCTAATATCTTCATTTTTTCAACATACTTAGCTATTACCCTCGAAAACTAAAACTTTTGAAATAGGAAAAGAGCCTTTAATGACATTCTTTACCAATGCAATCATAAATTAGTCTAATATCTTCATTTTTTCAACATACGTAGCTATTACCCTCGAAAACTAAAACTTTTGAAATAGGAAAAGAGCCTTTAATCACATTCTTTACCATGTGCAATCATAAAATAGTCTAATATCTTCATTTTTTCAACATACGTAGCTATTACCCTCGAAAACTAAAACTTTTGAAATAGGAAAAGAGCCTTTAATCACATTCTTTACCATTTGCAATCATAAAATAGTCTAATATCTTCAATTTTTCAACATACGTAGCTATTACCCTCGAAAACTAAAACTTTTGAAATAGGAAAAGAGCCTTTAATCACATGCCTTACCATGTGCAATCATAAAATTGTCTAATATCTTCATTTTTTCAACATACGTAGCTATTACCCTCGAAAACTAAAACTTTTGAAATAGGAAAAGAGCCTCTAATCACATTCTTTACCATTTGCAATCATAAAATAGTCTAATATCTTCATTTTTTCAACGTACGTAGCTATTACCCTCGAAAACTAAAACTTTTGAAATAGGAAAAGAGCCTTTAATCACAGAAAAGTCAAAGCGATCATAAAATAGTCTAATATCTTCATTTTTTCAACATACGTAGCTATTACCCTCGAAAACTAAAACTTTTGAAATAGGAAAAGAGCCTTTAATCACATTCTTTACCATGTGCAATCATAAAATAGTCTAATATCTTCATTTTTTCAACATACGTAGCTATTACCCTCGAAAACTAAAACTTTTGAATAGGAAAAGAGCCTTTAATCACATTCTTTACCATTTGCAATCATAAAATAGTCTAATATCTTCATTTTTTCAACATACGTAGCTATTACCCTCGAAAACTAAAACTTTTGAAATAGGAAAAGAGCCTTTAATCACATTCTTTACCATGTGCAATCATAAAATAGTCTAATATCTTCATTTTTTCAACATACGTAGCTATTACCCTCGAAAACTAAAACTTTTGAAATAGGAAAAGAGCCTTTAATCACATTCTTTACCTTGTGCAATCATAAAATAGTCTAATATCTTCATTTTTTCAACATACGTAGCTATTACCCTCGAAAACTAAAACTTTTGAAATAGGAAAAGAGCCTTTAATCACATTCTTTACCATTTGCAATCATAAAATAGTCTAATATCTTCATTTTTTCAACATACGTAGCTATTACCCTCGAAAACTAAAACTTTTGAAATAGGAAAAGAGCCTTTAATCACATGCTTTACCATGTGCAATCATAAAATAGTCTAATATCTTCATTTTTTCAACATACGTAGCTATTACCCTCGAAAACTAAAACTTTTGAAATAGGAAAAGAGCCTTTAATCACATTCTTTACCATTTGCAATCATAAAATAGTCTAATATCTTCATTTTTTCAACATACGTAGCTATTACCCTCGAAAACTAAAACTTTTGAAATAGGAAAAGAGCCTTTAATCACATTCTTTACCATGTGCAATCATAAAATTGTCTAATATCTTCATTTTTTCAACATACGTAGCTATTACCCTCGAAAACTAAAACTTTTGACATAGGAAAAGAGCCTTTAATCACATTCTTTACCATTTGCAATCATAAAATAGTCTAATATCTTCATTTTTTCAACATACGTAGCTATTACCCTCGAAAACTAAAACTTTTGAAAAAGGAAAAGAGCCTTTAATCACATTCTTTACCATGTGCAATCATAAAATAGTCTAATATCTTCATTTTTTCAGCATACGTAGCTATTACCCTCGAAAACTAAAACTTTTGAAATAGGAAAAGAGCCTTTAATCACATTCTTTACCATGTGCAATCATAAAATAGTCTAATATCTTCATTTTTTCAACATAATCACATTCTTTACCATTTGCAATCATAAAATAGTCTAATATCTTAATTTTTTCAACATACTTAGCTATTACCCTCGAAAACTAAAACTTTTGAAAAAGGAAAAGAGCCTTTAATCACATTCTTTACCATGTGCAATCATAAAATAGTCTAATATCTTCATTTTTTCAGCATACGTAGCTATTACCCTCGAAAACTAAAACTTTTGAAATAGGAAAAGAGCCTTTAATCACATTCTTTACCATTGCAATCATAAAATAGTCTAATATCTTCATTTTTTCAACATACGTAGCTATTACCCTCGAAAACTAAAACTTTTGAAATAGGAAAAGAGCCTTTAATCACATTCTTTACCATTTGCAATCATAAAATAGTCTAATATCTTCATTTTTTCAACATACGTAGCTATTACCCTCGAAAACTAAAACTTTTGAAATAGGAAAAGAGCCTTTAATCACATTCTTTACCTTGTGCAATCATAAAATTGTCTAATATCTTCATTTTTTCAAAATACGTAACTATTACCCTCGAAAACTAAAACTTTTGAAATAGGAAAAGAGCCTTTAATCACATTCTTTACCATTTGCAATCATAAAATAGTCTAACATCTTCATTTTTTCAACATACGTAGCTATTACCCTCGAAAACTAAAACTTTTGAAATAGGAAAAGAGCCTTTAATCACATTCTTTACCATTGTGCAATCATAAAATAGTCTAATATCTTCATTTTTTCAACATACGTAGCTATTACCCTCGAAAACTAAAACTTTTGAAATAGGAAAAGAGCCTTTAATCACATTCTTTACCATTTGCAATCATAAAATAGTCTAATATCTTCATTTTTTCAACATACGTAGCTATTACCCTCGAAAACTAAAACTTTTGAAATAGGAAAAGAGCCTTTAATCACATTCTTTACCATTTGCAATGATAAAATAGTCTAATATCTTCATTTTTTCAACATACGTAGCTATTACCCTCGAAAACTAAAACTTTTGAAATAGGAAAAGAGCCTTTAATCACATTCTTTACCATTTGCAATCATAAAATAGTCTAATATCTTCATTTTTTCAACATACGTAGCTATTACCCTCGAAAACTAAAACTTTTGAAATAGGAAAAGAGCCTTTAATCACATTCTTTACCATTTGCAATCATAAAATAGTCTAATATCTTCATTTTTTCAACATACGTAGCTATTACCCTCGAAAACTAAAACTTTTGAAATAGGAAAAGAGCCTTTAATCACATTCTTTACCATTTGCAATCATAAAATAGTCTAATATCTTCATTTTTTCAACATACGTAGCTATTACCCTCGAAAACTAAAACTTTTGAAATAGGAAAAGAGCCTTTAATCACATTCTTTACCATTGTGCAATCATAAAATTGTCTAATATCTTCATTTTTTCAACATACGTAGCTATTACCCTCGAAAACTAAAACTTTTGAAATAGGAAAAGAGCCTTTAATCACATTCTTTACCATTTGCAATCATAAAATAGTCTAATATCTTCATTTTTTCAATATACGTAGCTATTACCCTCGAAAACTAAAACTTTTGAAATAGGAAAAGAGCCTTTAATCACATTCTTTACCATTTGCAATCATAAAATAGTCTAATATCTTCATTTTTTCAACATACATAGCTATTACCCTCGAAAACTAAAACTTTTGAATAGGAAAAGAGCCTTTAATCACATTCTTTACCATTTGCAATCATAAAATAGTCTAATATCTTAATTTTTTCAACATACGTAGCTATTACCCTCGAAAAC
>NW_027066600.1:0-17889 GCF_032884065.1 Artemia franciscana
AGCTACGTATGTTGAAAAAAAGAAGATATTAGACTATTTTATGATTGCAAATGGTAAAGAATGTGATTAAAGGCTCTTTTCCTATTTCAAAAGTTTTAGTTTTCGAGGGTAATAGCTACGTATGTCGAAAAATTGAAGATATTAGACTATTTTATGATTGCAAATGGTAAAAAATGTGATTAAAGGCTCTTTTCCTATGTCAAAAGTTTTAGTTTTCGAGGGTAATAGCTACGTATGTTGAAAAAATGAAGATATTAGACAATTTTATGACTGCACATGTAAAGAATGTGATTAAAGGCTCTTTTTCCTATTTCAAAAGTTTTAGTTTTCGAGGGTAATAGCTATGTCTGTGGAAAAAATGAAGATATTAGACTATTTTATGATTGCAAATTGTAAAGAATGTGATTAAAGGCTCTTTTCCTATGTCAAAAGTTTTAGTTTTCGAGGGTAATAGCTACGTATGTTGAAAAAATGAAGATATTAGACTATTTTATGATTGCAAATGGTAAAGAATGTGATTAAAGGCTCTTTTCCTATGTCAAAAGTTTTAGTTTTCGAGGGTAATAGCTACGTATGTTGAAAAAATGAAGATATTAGACTATTTTAAATTGCAAATGGTAAAGAATGTGATTAAAGGCTCTTTCCTATTTCAAAAGTTTTAGTTTTCGAGGGTAATAGCTACGTATGTTGAAAAAATGAAGATATTAGACCTATTTTATGATTGCAAATGGTAAAGAATGTGATTAAAGGCTCTTTTCCTATTTCAATTGTTTTTAGTTTTCGAGGGTAATAGCTACGTATGTTGAAAAAATTAAGATATTAGACAATTCTATGATTGCAAATGGCATAGAATGTGATTAAAGGCTCTTTTCCTATTTCAAAAGTTTTAGTTTTAGAGGGTAATAGCTACGTATGTTGAAAAAATGAAGATATTAGACAATTTTATGATTGCACATGGTAAAGAATGTGATTAAAGGCTCTTTTTCTATTTCAAAGTTTTAGTTTTCGAGGGTAGTAGCTACGTATGTTGAAAAAATGAAGATATTAGACAATTTTATGATTGCACATGGTAAAGAATGTGATTAAAGTCTCTTTTCCTATTTCAAAAGTTTTAGTTTTCGAGGGTAATAGCTACGTATGTTGAAAAAATGAAGATATTAGACTATTTTATGATTGCAAATGGTAAAGAATGTGATTAAAGGCTCTTTTCCTCTGTCAAAAGTTTTAGTTTTCGAGGGTAATAGCTACGTATGTTGAAAAAATGAAGATATTAGACTATTTTATGATTGCAAATGGTAAAGAATGTGATTAAAGGCTCTTTTCCTATGTCAAAAGTTTTAGTTTTCGAGGGTAATAGCTACGTACGTTGAAAAAATGAAGATATTAGACTATTTTATGATTGCAAATGGTAAAGAATGTGATTAAAGGCTCTTTTCCTATTTCAAAAGTTTTAGTTTTCGAGGGTAATAGCTACGTATGTTGAAAAAATGAAGATATTAGACAATTTTATGATTGCAAATGGTAAAGAACGTGATTAAAGGCTCTTTTTCTATTTCAAAAGTTTTAGTTGTCGAGGGTAATAGCTAGGTATGTTGAAAAAATGAAGATATTAGACAATTTTATGATTGCACATGGTAAAGAATGTGATTAAAGGCTCTTTTCCTGTTTCAAAAGTTGTTAGTTTTCGAGGGTAATAGCTACGTATGTTGAAAAAATGAAGATATTAGACTATTTTTATGATTGCACATGGTAAAGAATGTGATTAAAGGCTCTTTTCCTATTTCAAAAGTTTTAGTTTTCGAGGGTAACAGCTACGTATGTTTTTAAAGGCTCTTTTCCTATTTCAAAAGTTTTAGTTTTCGAGGGTAATAGCTACGTATGTCTACGTATTATTTCAACGTATGTTGAAAAAATGAAGATATTAGACTATTTTATGATTGCAAATGGTAAAGAATGTGATAAAGGCTCTTTTCCTATTTCAAAAGTTTTAGTTTTCGAGGATAATAGCTATGTCTGTGGAAAAAATGAAGATATTAGACAATTTTATGATTGCACATGGTAAAGAATGTGATTAAAGACTCTTTTCCTATTTCAAAAGTTTTAGTTTTCGAGGGTAATAGCTACGTATGTTGAAAAAATGAAGATATTAGACTATTTTATGATTGCAAATGGTAAGAATGTGATTAAAGGCTCTTTTCCTATTTCAAAAGTTTTAGTTTTCGAGGGCAATAGCTACGTATGTTGAAAAAATGAAGATATTAGAATATTTTATGATTGCAATTGGTAAAGAATGTGATTAAAGGCTCTTTTCCTATTTCAAAAGCTTTAGTTTTCGAGGGTAAGAGCTTTGTCTGTGGAAAAAAATGAAGATATTAGACTATTTTATGATTGCAAATGGTAAAGAATGTGATTAAAGGCTTTTTTCCTATTTCAAAAGTTTTAGTTTTCAAGGGTATTAGCTACGTATGTTGAAGAAATGAAGATATTAGACTATTTTATGATTGCAAATGGTAAAGAATGTGATTAAAGGTTCTTTTCCTATGTCAAAAGTTTTAGTTTTCGAGGGTGATAGCTACGTATGTTGAAAAAATGAAGATATTAGACTATATTATGATTGCAAATGGTAAAGAATGTGATTAAAGGCTCTTTTCCTATGTCAAAAGTTTTAGTTTTCGAGGGTAATAGCTACATATGTTGAAAAAATGAAGATATTAGACTATTTTATGATTGCAAATGGTAAAGAATGTGATTAAAGGCTCTTTTCCTATGTCAAAAGTTTTAGTTTTCTAGGGTAAATTCTACGCATGTTGAAAAAATGAAGATATTAGACTATTTTATGATTGCAAATGGTAATGAATGTGATTAAAGGCTCTTTTCCTATTTCAAAAGTTTTAGTTTTAGAGGGTAATAGCTTTGTCTGTGGAAAAAATGAAGATATTAAACAATTTTATGATTGCACATGGTAAAGAATGTGATTAGGCTCTTTTCCTATTTCAATTGTTTTAGTTTTCGAGGGTAATAGCTACGTATGTTGAAAAAATTAAGATATTAGACAATTTTATGATTGCAAATGGCATAGAATGTGATTAAAGGATCTTTTCCTATTTCAAAAGTTTTAGTTTTAGAGGGTAATAGCTACGTATGTAGAAAAAATGAAGATATTAGACAATTTTATGATTGCACATGGTAAAGAATGTGATTAAAGGCTCTTTTTTTATTTCAAAAGTTTTAGTTCTCGAGGGTAATAGCTACGTATGTTGAAAAAATGAAGATATTAGACAATTTTATGATTGCACATGGTAAAGAATGTGATTAAAGTCTCTTTTCCCATTTCAAAAGTTTAGTTTTCGAGGGTAATAGCTACGTATGTTGAAAAAATGAAGATATTAGACTATTTATGATTGCAAATGGTAAAGAATGTGATTAAAGGCTCTTTTCCTATGTCAAAAGTTTTAGTTTTCGAGGGTAATAGCTACGTATGTTGAAAAAATGAAGATATTAGACTATTTTTATGATTGCAAATGGTAAAGAATGTGATTAAAGGCTCTTTTCCTATGTCAAAAGTTTTAGTTTTCGAGGGTAATAGCTACGTACGTTGAAAAAATGAAGATATTAGACTATTTTATGATTGCAAATGGTAAAGAATGTGATTAAAGGCTCTTTTCCTATTTCAAAAGTTTTAGTTTTCGATGGTAATAGCTACGTATGTTGAAAAAATGAAGATATTAGACAATTTTATGATTGCAAATGGTAAAGAATGTGATTAAAGGCTCTTTTCCTATTGCAAAAGTTTTAGTTGTCGAGGGGTAATAGCTACGTATGTTGAAAAAATGAAGATATTAGACAATTTTATGATTGCACATGGTAAAGAATGTGATTAAAGGCTCTTTTCCTGTTTCAAAAGTTTTAGTTTTCGAGGGTAACAGCTACGTATGTTTTTAAAGCCTCTTTTCCTATTTCAAAAGTTTTAGTTTTCGAGGGTAATAGCTACGTATGTCTACGTATTTTTTCAACGTATGTTGAAAAAATGAAGATATTAGACTATTTTATGATTGCAAATGGTAAAGAATGTGATTAAAGGCTCTTTTCCTATTTCAAAAGTTTTAGTTTTCGAGGATAATAACTATGTCTGTGGAAAAAATGAAGATATTAGACAATTTTATGATTGCACATGGTAAAGAATGTGATTAAAGGGCTCTTTTCCTATTTCAAAAGTTTTAGTTTTCGAGGATAATAGCTATGTCTGTGGAAAAAATGAAGATATTAGACAATTTATGATTGCACATGGTAAAGAATGTGATTAAAGGCTCTTTTCCTATTTCAAAAGTTTTAGTTTTCGAGGGTAATAGCTACGTATGTTGAAAAAATGAAGATATTAGACAATTTTATGATTGCAAATGGTAAAGATGTGATTAAAGGCTCTTTTCCTATTTCAAAAGTTTTAGTTTTCGAGGGTAATAGCTACGTATGTTGAAAAAATGAAGATATTAGACTATTTTATGATTGCACATGGTAAAGAACGTGATTAAAGGCTCTTTTCCTATTTCAAAAGTTTTAGTTTTTGAGGGTAATAGCTACGTATGTTGAAAAAAATGAAGATATTAGACTATTTTATGATTGCAAATGGTAAAGAATGTGATTAAAGGCTCTTTTCCAATTTCAAAAGTTTTAGTTTTCGAGAGTAATAGCTATGTCTGTGGAAAAAATGAAGATATTAGACAATTTTATGATTGCACATGGTGAAGAATGTTATTAAAGGCTCTTTTCCTATTTCAAAAGTTTTAGTTTTCGAGGGTAACAGCTTTGTCTGTGGAAAAAATGAAGATATTAGACAATTTTATGATTGCACATGGTGAAGAATGTGATTAAAGGCTCTTTTCCTATTTCAAAAGTTTTAGTTTTCGAGGGTAATAGCTAAGTATGTTGAAAAAATGAAGATATTAGACTATTTTATGATTGCACATGGTAAAGAATGTGATTGAAGGCTCTTTTCCTATTTCAAAAGTTTTAGTTTTCGAGGGTAATAGCTACGAATGTTGAACAAATGAAGATATTAGACTATTTTATGATTGCAAATGGTAAACAATGTGATTAAAGGCTCTTTTCCTGTTTCAAAAGTTATAGTTTTCGAGGATAATAGCTACGTATGTTGAACAAATGAAGATATTAGACTATTTTATGATTGCAAATGGTAAAGAATGTGATTAAAGGCTCTTTTCCTATTTCAAAAGTTTTAGTTTTCGAGGGTAATAGCTAGGTCTGTGGAAAAAATGAAGATACTAGACTATTTTATGATTGCAAATGGTAAAGAATGTGATTAAAGGCTCTTTTCCTATTTCAAAAGTTTTAGTTTTCGAGGGTAATAGCTACGTATGTTGAAAAAATGAAGATATTAGACTATTTTATGATTGCAAATGGTAAAGAATGTGATTACAGGCTCTTTTCCCATTTCAAAAGTTTTAGTTTTCGAGGGTAATAGCTACGTATGTTGAACAAATGAAGATATTAGACTATTTTATGATTGCAAATGGTAAAGATTGTGATTAAAGGCTCTTTCTTATTTCAAAAGTTTTAGTTTTCGAAGGTAATAGCTACGTATGTTGAACAAATGAAGATATTAGACTATTTTATGATTGCAAATGGTAAAGAATGTGGTTAAAGGCTCTTTTCTATTTCAAAGGTTTTAGTTTTCGAGGGTAATAGCTACGTATCTTGAAAAAATGAAGATATTAGACAATTTTATGATTGCAAATGGTAAAGAATGTGATTAAAGGCTCTTTTCCTATTTCAAAAGTTTAGTTTTCGAGGGTAATAGCTGCGTATGTTGAAAAAATGAAGATATTAGACTATTTTATGATTGCAAATGGTAAAGAATGTGATTAAAGGCTCTTTTCCTATTTCAAAAGTTTTAGTTTTCGAGGGTAATAGCTACGTATGTTGAAAAAATGAAGATATTAGACTATTTTATGATTGCGAATGGTAAAGAATATGATTAAAGGCTCTTTTCCTATGTCAAAAGTTTTAATTTTCGAGGGTAATAGCTACGTATGTTGAAAAAATGAAGATATTAGACTATTTTATGATTGCAAATGGTAAAGAATGTGATTAAAGGCTCTTTTCCTATTTCAAAAGTTTAAGTTTTCGAGGGTAATAGCTATGTCTGCGGAAAAAATGAAGATATTAGACAATTTTATGATTGCACATGGTAAAGAACGTGATTAAAGGCTCTTTTCTTATTTCAAAAGTTTTAGTTTTTGAGGGTAATAGCTACGTATGTTGAAAAAATTAAGATATTAGACTATTTTATGATTGCACATGGTAAAGAATGTGATTAAAGGCTCTTTTCCTATTTCAAAAGTTTTAGTTTTTGAGGGTAATAGCTACGTATGTTGAAAAAAATGAAGATATTAGACTATTTTATGATTGCAAATGGTAAAGAATGTGATTAAAGGCTCTTTCCTATTTCAAAAGTTTTAGTTTTCTAGGGTAATAGCTATGTCTGTGGAAGAAATGAATATATTAGACAATTTTATGATTGCACATGGTAAAGAATGTTATTAAAGGCTCTTTTCCTATTTCAAAAGTTTTAGTTTTCGAGGGTAACAGCTTTGTCTGTGGAAAAAATGAAGATATTAGACAATTTTATGATTGCACATGGTGAAGAATGTGATTAAAGGCTCTTTTCCTATTTCAAAAGTTTTAGTTTTCGAGGGTAATAGCTACGTATGTTGAACAAATGAAGATATTAGACTATTTTATGATTGCAAATGGTAAAGAATGTGATTAAAGGCTCTTTTCCTATTTCAAAAGTTTTAGTTTTCGAGGGTAATAGCTACGTATGTTGAAAAAATGAAGATATTAGACTATTTTATGATTGCACATGGTAAAGAATGTGATTAAAGGCTCTTTTCCTATTTCAAAAGTTATAGTTTTCGAGGGTAATAGCTACGTATGTTGAAAAAATGAAGATATTAGACTATTTTATGATTGCAAATGGTAAAGAATGTGATTAAAGGCTCTTTTCCTATGTCAAAAGTTTTAGTTTTTGAGGTAATAGCTATGTATGTTGAAAAAATGAAGATATTACACTATTTTATGATTGCAAATGGTATAGAATGTGATTAAAGGCTCTTTTTAGTATGTCAAAAGTTTTAGTTTTCGAGGGTAATAGCAACGTATGTTGAAAAAATGAAGATATTAGACTATTTTATGATTGCAAATGGTAAAGAATGTGATTAAAGGCTGTTTTCCTATTTCAAAAGTTGTTTTCGAGGGTAATAGCTACGTATGTTGAAAAAATGAAGATATTAGACAATTTTATGATTGCAAATGGTAAAGAATGTGATTACAGGCTCTTTTCCCATTTCAAAAGTTTAGTTTTCGAGGGTAATAGCTACGTATGTTGAACAAATGAAGATATTAGACTATTTTATGATTGCAAATGGTAAAGAATGTGATTAAAGGCTCTTTTCCTATTTCAAAAGTTTTAGTTTTCGAGGGTAATAGCTACGTATGTTGAACAAATGAAGATATTAGACTATTTTATGATTGCAAATGGTATAGAATGTGATTAAAGGCTATTTTCCTATTTCAAAAGTTTTAGTTTTCGAGGGTAATAGCTATGTATCTTGAAAAAAATGAAGATATTAGACAATTTTATGATTGCAAATGGTAAAGAATGTGATTAAAGGCTCTTTTCCTATTTCAAAAGTTTAGTTTTCGAGGGTAATAGCTGCGTATGTTGAAAAAATGAAGATATTAGACTATTTTATGATTGCAAATGGTAAAGAATGTGATTAAAGGCTCTTTTCCTATTTCAAAAGTTTTAGTTTTAGAGGGGTAATAGCTACGTATTTTGAAAAAATGAAGATATTAGACTATTTTATGATTGCAAATGGTAAAGAATGTGATTAAAGGCTCTTTCCCTATGTCAAAAGTTTTAGTTTTCGAGGGTAATAGCTACGTATATTGAAAAAATGAAGATATTAGACTATTTTATGATTGCAAATGGTAAAGAATGTGATTAAAGGCTCTTTTCCTATTTCAAAAGTTTTAGTTTTTGAGGGTAATAGCTACGTATGTTGAAAAAATGAAGATATTAGACTATTTTATGATTGCGAATGGTAAAGAATATGATTAAAGGCTCTTTTCCTATGTCAAAAGTTTTAGTTTTTGAGGGTAATAGCTATGTCTGTGGAAAAAATGAAGATATTAGACAATTTTATGATTGCACATGGTAAAGATCGTGATTAAAGGCTCTTTTCTTATTTCAAAAGTTTTAGTTTTTGAGGGTAATAGCTACGTATGTTGAAAAAATGAAGATATTAGACTATTTTATGATTGCACATGGTAAAGAATGTGATTAAAGACTCTTTTCCTATTTCAAAAGTTTAGTTTTTGAGGGGTAATAGCTACGTATGTTGAAAAAAATGAAGATATTAGACTATTTTATGATTGATAATGGTAAAGAATGTGATTAAAGGCTCTTTTCCTATTTCAAAGTTTTAGTTTTCGAGGGTAATAGCTATGTCTGTGGAAAAAATGAAGATATTAGACAATTTTATGATTGCACATGTAAAGAATGTTATTAAAGGCTCTTTTCCTATTTCAAAAGCTTTAGTTTTCGAGGGTAACAGCTTTGTCTGTGGAAAAAATGAAGATATTAGACAATTTTATGATTGCACATGGTGAAGAATGTGATTAAAGGCTCTTTTCCTATTTCAAAAGTTTTAGTTTTCGAGGGTAATAGCTACGTATGTTGAAAAAATGAAGATATTAGACTATTTATGATTGGACATGGTAATGTGATTGAAGGCTCTTTTCCTATTTCAAAAGTTTTAGTTTTCGAGGGTAATAGCTACGTATGTTGAACAATGAAGATATTAGACTATTTTATGATTGCAAATGGTAAAGAATGTGATTAAAGGCTCTTTTTCTATTTCAAAAGTTTTAGTTTTCGAGGGTAATAGCTAGGTCTGTGGAAAAAACTGAAGATATTAGACTATTTTATGATTGCAAATGGTAAAGAATGTGATTAAAGGCTATTTTCCTATTTCAAAAGTTTTAGTTTTCGAGGGGTAATAGCTACGTATGTTGAAAAAATGAAGATATTAGGACTATTTTATGATTGCAAATGGTAAAGAATGTGATTAAAGGCTCTTTTCCTATGTCAAAAGTTTTAGTTTTCAAGGGTAATAGCTATGTATGTTGAAAAAATGAAGATATTACACTATTTTATAATTGCAAATGGTATAGAATGTGATTAAAGGCTCTTTTACTATGTCAAAAGTTTTAGTTTTCGAGGGTAATAGCAACGTATGTTGAAAAAATGAAGATATTAGACTATTTTATGATTGCAAATGGTAAAGAATGTGATCAAAGGCTCTTTTCCTATTTCAAAAGTTTTAGTTTTCGAGGGTAATAGCTACGTATCTTGAAAAAATGAAGATATTAGACAATTTTATGATTGCAAATGGTAAATAATGTGATTAAAGGCTCTTTTCCTATTTCAAAAGTTTTGGTTTTCGACGGTAATAGCTACGTATATTGACAAAATGAAGATATTAGACTATTTTATGATTGCAAATGGTAAAGAATGTGATTAAAGGCTCTTTTCATATTTCAAAAGTTTTAGTTTTCGAGGATAATAGCTTTGTCTGTGGAAAAAATGAAGATATTAGACAATTTTATGATTGCACATGGTAAAGAATGTGATTAAAGGCTCTTTTCCTATTTCAAAAGTTTTAGTTTTCAAGGGTAATAGCTACGAATGTTGAACAAATGAAGATATTAGACTATTTTATGATTGCAAATGGTAAAGAATGTGATTAAAGGCTCTTTTCCTATTTCAAAAGTTTTAGTTTTCGAGGGTAATAGCTAGGTCTGTGGAAAAAATGAAGATATTAGACTATTTTATGATTGCAAATGGTAAAGAATGTGATTAAAGGCTCTTTTCCTATTTCAAAAGTTTTAGTTTTCGAGGGTAATAGCTACGTATGTTGAACAAATGAAGATATTAGACTATTTTATGATTGCAAATGGTAAAGAATGTGATTAAAGGCTCTTTTCCTATTTCAAAAGTTTTAGTTTTCGAGGGTAATAGCTAGGTCTGTGGAAAAAATGAAGATATTAGACTATTTTATGATTGCAAATGGTAAAGAATGTGATTAAAGGCTCTTTTCCTATTTCAAAAGTTTTAGTTTTCGAGGGTAATAGCTACGTATGTTGAAAAAATGAAGATATTAGACTATTTTATGATTGCACATGGTAAAGAATGTGATTACAGGCTCTTTTCCTATTTCAAAAGTTTTAGGTTTCGAGGGTAATAGCTACGTATGTTGAACAAATGAAGATATTAGACTATTTTATGATTGCAAATGGTAAAGAATGTGATTAAAGGCTCTTTTCCTATTTCAAAAGTTTTAGTTTTCGAGGGTAATAGCTACGTATGTTGAACAAATGAAGATATTAGACTATTTTATGATTGCAAATGGTAAAGAATGTGATTAAAGGCTCTTTTCCTATTTCAAAAGTTTTAGTTTTCGAGGGTAATAGCTACGTATCTTGAAAAAATGAAGATATTAGACAATTTTATGATTGCAAATGGTAAAGAATGTGATTAAGGCTCTTTTCCTATTTCAAAAGTTTTAGTTTTCGAGGGTAATAGCTGCGTATGTTGAAAAAATGAAGATATTAGACTATTTTATGATTGCAAATGGTAAAGAATATGATTAAAGGCTCTTTTCCTATTTCAAAAGTTTTAGTTTTCGAGGGTAATAGCTACGTATGTTGAAAAAATGAAGATATTAGACTATTTTATGATTGCAAATGGTAAAGAATGTGATTAAAGGCTCTTTTCCTATTTCAAAAGTTTAAGTTTTCGAGGGTAATAGCTATGTCTGTGGAAAAAATGAAGATATTAGACAATTTTATGATTGCACATGGTAAAGAACATGATTAAAGGCTCTTTTCTTATTTCTAAAGTTTTAGTTTTTGAGGGTAATAGCTACGTATGTTGAAAAAATTAAGATATTAGACTATTTTATGATTGCACATGGTAAAGAATGTGATTAAAGGCTCTTTTCCTATTTCAAAAGTTTTAGTTTTTGAGGGTAATAGCTACGTATGTTGAAAAAAATGAAGATATTAGACTATTTTATGATTGCAAATGGTAAAGAATGTGATTAAAGGCTCTTTTTCTATTACAAAAGTTTTAGTTTTCGAGGGTAATAGCTATGTCTGTGGAAAAAATGAATATATTAGACAATTTTATGATTGCACATGGTAAAGAATGTTATTAAAGGCTCTTTTCCTATTTCAAAAGTTTTAGTTTTCGAGGGTAACAGCTTTGTCTGTGGAAAAAATGAAGATATTAGACAATTTTATGATTGCACATGGTGAAGAATGTGATTAAAGGCTCTTTTCCTATTTCAAAAGTTTTAGTTTTAGAGGGTAATAGCTACGTATGTTTAAAAAATGAAGATATTAGACTATTTTATGATTGCATATGGTAAGGAATGTGATTGAAGGCTCTTTTCCTATTTCAAAAGTTTTAGTTTTCGAGGGTAATAGCTACGTATGTTGAAAAAATGAAGATATTAGACTATTTTATGATTGCAAATGGTAAAGAATGTGATTAAAGGCTCTTTTCCTATTTCAAAAGTTTTAGTTTTCGAGGGTAATAGCTAGGTCTGTGGAAAAAATGAAGATATTAGACTATTTTATGATTGCAAATGGTAAAGAATGTGATTAAAGGCTCTTTTCCTATTTCAAAAGTTTTAGTTTTCGAGGGTAATAGCTACGTATATTGAAAAAATGAAGATATTAGACTATTTTATGATTGCAAATGGTAAAGAATGTGATTAAAGGCTCTTTTCTTATTTCAAAAGTTTTAGTTTTCGAGGGTAATAGCTAAGTCTGTGGAAAAAATGAAAATATTAGACTATTTTATGATTGCACATGGTAAAGAATGTGCTTAAAGGCTCTTTTCCGATTTCAAAAGTTTTAGTTTTCTAGGGTAATAGCTACGTATGTTGAAAAAATGAAGATATTAGACTATTTTATGATTGCAAATGGTAAAGAATGTGATTAAAGTCTCTTTTCCTATGTCAAAAGTTTTAGTTTTCGAGGGTAATAGCTATGTATGTTGAAAAAATGAAGATATTACACTATTTTATGATTGCCAATGGTATAGAATGTGATTAAAGGCTCTTTTACTATGTCAAAAGTTTTAGTTTTCGAGGGTAATAGCAACGTATGTTGAGAAAATGAAGATATTAGACTATTTTATGATTGCAAATGGTAAAGAATGTGCTTAAAGGCTCTTTTCCGATTTCAAAAGTTTTAGTTTTCTAGGGTAATAGCTACGTATGTTGAAAAAATGAAGATATTAGACTATTTTATGATTGCAAATGGTAAAGAATGTGATTAAAGGCTCTTTTCCTATGTCAAAAGTTTTAGTTTTCGAGGGTAATAGCTATGTATGTTGAAAAAATGAAGATATTACACTATTTTATGATTGCAAATGGTATAGAATGTGATTAAAGGCTCTTTTACTATGTCAAAAGTTTTAGTTTTCGAGGGTAATAGTTACGTATGTTGAACAAATGAAGATATTAGACTATTTTATGATTGCAAATGGTAAAGAATGTGATTAAAGGCTCTTTTCCTATTTCAATAGTTTTAGTTTTCGAGGGTAATAGCTACGTATGTTGAACAAATGAAGATATTAGACTATTTTATGATTGCAAATGGTAAAGAATGTGATTAAAGGCTATTTTCCTATTTCAAAAGTTTTAGTTTTCGAGGGTAATAGCTACGTATCTTGAAAAAATGAAGATATTAGACAATTTTATGATTGCAAATGGTAAAGAATGTGATTAAAGGCTCTTTTCCTATTTCAAAAGTTTTAGTTTTCGAGGGTAATAGCTACGTATGTTGAATAAATGAAGATATTAGACTATTTTATGATTGCAAATGGTAAAGAATGTGATTAAAGGCTCTTTTCCTATTTCAAAAGTTTTAGTTTTCGAGGGTAATAAATACGTATGTTGAAAAAATGAAGATATTAGACTATTTTATGATTGCAAATGGTAAAGAATGTGATTAAAGGCTCTTTTCCTATTTCAAAAGTTTTAGTTTTCAAGGGTAATAGCTACGTATGTTGAAAAAATGAAGATATTAGACTATTTTATGATTGCAAATGGTAAAGAATGTGATTAAAGGCTCTTTTCCTATTTCAAAAAATTTAGTTTTCGAGGGTAATAGCTATGTCTGTGGAAAAAATGAAGATATTAGACTATTTTATGATTGCACATGGTAAAGAATGTGATTAAAGGCTCTTTTCCTATTTCAAAAGTTTTAGTTTTCGAGGGTAATAGCTACGTATGTTGAAAAAATGAAGATATTAGACAATTTTATGATTGCACATGGTAAAGAATGTTATTAAAGGCTCTTTTCCTATGTCAAAAGTTTTAGTTTTCGAGGGTAATAGCTACGTATGTTGAAAAAATGAAGATATTTGACTATTTTATGATTGCAAATGGTAAAGAATGTGATTAAAGGCTCTTTTCCTATTTCAAAAGTTTTAGTTTTCGAGGGTAATAGCTTTGCCTGTGGAAAAAATGAAGATATTAGACTATTTTATGATTGCAAATGGTAAAGAATGTGATTAAAGGCTCTTTTCCTATTTCAAAAGTTTTAGTTTTCGAGGGTAATAGCTACGTATGTTGAAAAAATGAAGATATTAGACTATTTTATGATTGCAAATGGTAAAGAATGAGATTAAAGGCTCTTTTCCTTAATCAAAAGTTTTAGTTTTCGAGGGTAATAGCTACGTATGTTGAAAAAATGAAGATATTAGACAATTTTATGATTGCACATGGTAAAGAATGTGATTAAAGGCTCTTTTCCTATTTCAAAAGTTTTAGTTTTCGAGGGGAATAGCTACGTATGTTGAAAAACTGAAGATATTAGACTATTTTATGATTGCAAATGGTAAAGAATGTGATTAAAGGCTCTTTTCCTATGTCAAAACTTTTAGTCTTCGAGGGTAATAGCTACGTATGTTGAAAAAATGAAGATATTAGACTATTTTATGATTGCGCATGGTAAAAAATGTGATTAAAGGCTCTTTTCCTATTTCAAAAGTTTTAGTTTTCGAGGGTAATAGCTTTGTCTGTGGAAAAAATGAAGATATTAGACAATTTTATGATTGCACATGGTAAAGAATGTGATTAAAGGCTCTTTTGCTATGTCAAAAGTTTTAGTTTTCGAGCGTAATAGCTACGTATGTTGAAAAAATGAAGATATTAGACAATTTTATGATTGCACATGGTAAAGAATGTGATTAAAGGCTCTTTTCCTATTTCAAAAGTTTTAGTTTTCGAGGGTAATAGCTAGGTCTGTGGAAAAAATAAAGATATTAGACTATTTTGTGATTGCAAATGGTAAAGAATGTGATTAAAGGCTCTTTTCCTATTTCAAAAGTTTTAGTTTTCGAGGGTAATAGCTACTTATGTTGAACAAATGAAGATATTAGACTATTTTATGATTGCAAATGGTAAAGAATGTGATTAAAGGCTCTTTTCCTATTTCAAAAGTTTTAGTTTTCGAGGGTAATAGCTAGGTCTGTGGAAAAAATGAAGATATTAGACTGTTTTATGATTGCAAATGGTAAAGAATGTGATTAAAGGCTCTTTTCCTATTTCAAAAGTTTTAGTTTTCGAGGGTAATAGCTACGTATGTTGAAAAAAATGAAGATATTAGACTATTTTATGATTGCACATGGTAAAGAATGTGATTACAGGCTCTTTTCCCATTTCAAAAGTTTTAGTTTTCGAGGGTAATAGCTACGTATGTTGAACAAATGAAGATATTAGACTATTTTATGATTGCAAATGGTAAAGAATGTGATTAAAGGCTCTTTTCCTATTTCAAAAGTTTTAGTTTTCGAGGGTAATAGCTACGTATGTTGAACAAATGAAGATATTAGACTATTTTATGATTGCAAATGGTAAAGAATGTGATTAAAGGCTCTTTTCCTATTTCAAAAGTTTTAGTTTTCGAGGGTAATAGCTAGGTCTGTGGAAAAAATGAAGATATTAGACTGTTTTATGATTGCAAATGGTAAAGAATGTGATTAAAGGCTCTTTTCCTATTTCAAAAGTTTTAGTTTTCGAGGGTAATAGCTACGTATGTTGAATAAATGAAGATATTAGACTATTTTATGATTGCAAATGGTAAAGAATGTGATTAAAGGCTCTTTTCCTATTTCAAAAGTTTTAGTTTTCGAGGGTAATAAATACGTATGTTGAAAAAATGAAGATATTAGACTATTTTATGATTGCAAATGGTAAAGAATGTGATTAAAGGCTCTTTTCCTATTTCAAAAGTTTTAGTTTTCAAGGGTAATAGCTACGTATGTTGAAAAAATGAAGATATTAGACTATTTTATGATTGCAAATGGTAAAGAATGTGATTAAAGGCTCTTTTCCTATTTCAAAAAATTTAGTTTTCGAGGGTAATAGCTATGTCTGTGGAAAAAATGAAGATATTAGACTATTTTATGATTGCACATGGTAAAGAATGTGATTAAAGGCTCTTTTCCTATTTCAAAAGTTTTAGTTTTCGAGGGTAATAGCTACGTATGTTGAAAAAAATGAAGATATTAGACAATTTTATGATTGCACATGGTAAAGAATGTTATTAAAGGCTCTTTTCCTATGTCAAAAGTTTTAGTTTTCGAGGGTAATAGCTACGTATGTTGAAAAAATGAAGATATTTGACTATTTTATGATTGCAAATGGTAAAGAATGTGATTAAAGGCTCTTTTCCTATTTCAAAAGTTTTAGTTTTCGAGGGTAATAGCTTTGCCTGTGGAAAAAATGAAGATATTAGACTATTTTATGATTGCAAATGGTAAAGAATGTGATTAAAGGCTCTTTTCCTATTTCAAAAGTTTTAGTTTTCGAGGGTAATAGCTACGTATGTTGAAAAAATGAAGATATTAGACTATTTTATGATTGCAAATGGTAAAGAATGAGATTAAAGGCTCTTTTCCTTAGTCAAAAGTTTTAGTTTTCGAGGGTAATAGCTACGTATGTTGAAAAAATGAAGATATTAGACAATTTTATGATTGCACATGGTAAAGAATGTGATTAAAGGCTCTTTTCCTATTTCAAAAGTTTTAGTTTTCGAGGGGAATAGCTACGTATGTTGAAAAACTGAAGATATTAGACTATTTTATGATTGCAAATGGTAAAGAATGTGATTAAAGGCTCTTTTCCTATGTCAAAACTTTTAGTCTTCGAGGGTAATAGCTACGTATGTTGAAAAAAATGAAGATATTAGACTATTTTATGATTGGGCATGGTAAAAAATGTGATTAAAGGCTCTTTTCCTATTTCAAAAGATTTAGTTTTCGAGGGTAATAGCTTTGTCTGTGGAAAAAATGAAGATATTAGACAATTTTATGATTGCACATGGTAAAGAATGTGATTAAAGGCTCTTTTGCTATGTCAAAAGTTTTAGTTTTCGAGCGTAATAGCTACGTATGTTGAAAAAATGAAGATATTAGACAATTTTATGATTGCACATGGTAAAGAATGTGATTAAAGGCTCTTTTCCTATTTCAAAAGTTTTAGTTTTCGAGGGTAATAGCTAGGTCTGTGGAAAAAATAAAGATATTAGACTATTTTATGATTGCAAATGGTAAAGAATGTGATTAAAGGCTCTTTTCCTATTTCAAAAGTTTTAGTTTTCGAGGGTAATAGCTACTTATGTTGAACAAATGAAGATATTAGACTATTTTATGATTGCAAATGGTAAAGAATGTGATTAAAGGCTCTTTTCCTATTTCAAAAGTTTTAGTTTTCGAGGGTAATAGCTAGGTCTGTGGAAAAAATGAAGATATTAGACTGTTTTATGATTGCAAATGGTAAAGAATGTGATTAAAGGCTCTTTTCCTATTTCAAAAGTTTTAGTTTTCGAGGGTAATAGCTACGTATGTTGAAAAAAATGAAGATATTAGACTATTTTATGATTGCACATGGTAAAGAATGTGATTACAGGCTCTTTTCCCATTTCAAAAGTTTTAGTTTTCGAGGGTAATAGCTACGTATGTTGAACAAATGAAGATATTAGACTATTTTATGATTGCAAATGGTAAAGAATGTGATTAAAGGCTCTTTTCCTATTTCAAAAGTTTTAGTTTTCGAGGGTAATAGCTACGTATGTTGAACAAATGAAGATATTAGACTATTTTATGATTGCAAATGGTAAAGAATGTGATTAAAGGCTCTTTTCCTATTTCAAAAGTTTTAGTTTTCGAGGGTAATAGCTACGTATCTTGAAAAAATGAAGATATTAGACAATTTTATGATTGCAAATGGTAAAGAATGTGATTAAAGGCTCTTTTCCTATTTCAAAAGTTTAGTTTTCGAGGGTAATAGCTGCGTATGTTGAAAAAATGAAGATATTAGACTATTTTATGATTGCAAATGGTAAAGAATATGATTAAAGGCTCTTTTCCTATTTCAAAAGTTTTAGTTTTCGAGGGTAATAGCTACGTATGTTGAAAAAATGAAGATATTAGACTATTTTATGATTGCAAATGGTAAAGAATGTGATTAAAGGCTCTTTTCCTATTTCAAAAGTTTAAGTTTTCGAGGGTAATAGCTATGTCTGTGGAAAAAATGAAGATATTAGACAATTTTATGATTGCACATGGTAAAGAACATGATTAAAGGCTCTTTTCTTATTTCTAAAGTTTTAGTTTTTGAGGGTAATAGCTACGTATGTTGAAAAATTAAGATATTAGACTATTTTATGATTGCACATGGTAAAGAATGTGATTAAAGGCTCTTTTCCTATTTCAAAAGTTTTAGTTTT
>NW_027066601.1:0-17889 GCF_032884065.1 Artemia franciscana
CCATTCGTTACCATGTATAATCATAAAATAGTCTAATATCTTCATTTTATCCACGGACGTAGCTATTACCCCCGAAAACTATAACTTTTGAAATAGGAAAAGAGTCTTTAATCACATTCTTTACCATTTGCAATCATAAAATAGTCTAATATCTTCATTTTTCCACAGACGTAGCTATTACCCCGATAACTAAAACTTTTCAAATAGGAAAAGAGCCTTTAATCACATTCTTTACCATGTGCAATCATAAAATAGTCTAATATCTTCATATTTTCCACGGACGTAGCTATTACCCCCGAAAACTAAAACTTTTGAAATAGAAAAAGAGCCTTTAATCACATTCTTTATCATTTGCAATCATAAAATAGTCTAATATCTTCATTTTTTCCAAAGACGTCGCTATTACCCCCGAAAACTAAAACTTTTGAAATAGGAAAAGAGCCTTTAATCAGATTCTTTACCATGTGCAATCATAAAATAGTCTTTGAAATAGGAAAAGAGCCTTTAATCACATTCTTTACCATGTGCAATCATAAAATAGTCTAATATCTTCATTTTTTTCCACTGACGTAGCTATTACCCCCGAAAACTATAACTTTTGAAATAGTAAAAGAGCTTTTAATCACATTCTTTACCATGTGCAATCATAAAATAGTCTAATATCTTCATTTTTTTCCATGGACGTAGCTATTAACCGAAAACTAAAACTTTTGAAATAGGAAAAGAGCCTTTAATCACATTCTTTACCATGTGCAATCATAAAATATTCTAATATATTCATTTTTTCCACGGACGTAGCTATAACCCCTGAAAACTAAAACTTTTGAAATAGAAAAAGAGCCTTTAATCACATTCTTTACCATGTGCAATCATAAAATAGTCTAATATCTTCATTTTTTTCCAAGGACGTAGCTATTACCCCCGAAAACTAAAACTTTTGAAATAGGAAAAGAGCCTTTAATCACATTCTTTACCATGTGCAATCATAAAATAGTCTAATATCTTCATTTTTTCCACAGACGTAGCTATTACCCCCGAAAACTAAAACTTTTGAAATAGGAAAAGAGCCTTCAATCACATTCTTTACCATGTGCAATCATAAAATATTCTAATATATTCACTTTTTCCACGGACGTAGCTATTATCCCAGAAAACTAAAACTTTTGAAATAGAAAAAGAGCCTTTAATCACATTCTTTACCATGTGCAATCATTAAATAGTCTAATATCTTCATTTTTTTCCACGGAGGTAGCTATTACCTCCGAAAACTAAAACTTTTGAAATAGGAAAAGAGCCTTTAATCACATTCTTTATCTTGTGCAATCATAAAATAGTCTATATCTTCATTTTTTACACGGACGAAGCTATTACCCCTGAAAACTAAAACTTTTGAAATAGGAAAAGAGCCTTTAATCACATTCTTTACCATGTGCAATCGTAAAATAGTCTAATATCTTCATATTTTCCACGGACGTAGCTATTACCCCCGAAAACTAAAACTTTTGAAATAGAAAAAGAGCCTTTAATCACATTCTTTATCATTTGCAATCATAAAATAGTCTAATATCTTCATTTTTTCCAAAGACGTCGCTATTACCCCCGAAAACTAAAACTTTTGAAATAGGAAAAGAGCCTTTAATCAGATTCTTTACCATGTGCAATCATAAAATAGTCTTTGAAATAGGAAAAGAGCCTTTAATCACATTCTTTACCATGTGCAATCATAAAATAGTCTAATATCTTCATTTTTTTCCACTGACGTAGCTATTACCCCCGAAAACTATAACTTTTGAAATAGTAAAAGAGCTTTTAATCACATTCTTTACCATGTGCAATCATAAAATAGTCTAATATCTTCATTTTTTTCCATGGACGTAGCTATTAACCGAAAACTAAAACTTTTGAAATAGGAAAAGAGCCTTTAATCACATTCTTTACCATGTGCAATCATAAAATATTCTAATATATTCATTTTTTTCCACGGACGTAGCTATAACCCCTGAAAACTAAAACTTTTGAAATAGAAAAAGAGCCTTTAATCACATTCTTTACCATGTGTAATCATAAAATAGTCTAATATCTTCATTTTTTCCAAGGACGTAGCTATTACTCCCGAAAACTAATACTTTTGAAATAGGAAAAGAGCCTTTAATCACATTCTTTACCATGTGCAATCGTAAAATAGTCTAATATCTTCATTTTTTTCCATGGACGTAGCTATTACCCCCCGAAAACTAAAACTTTTGAAATAGGAAAAGAGCCTTTAATCACATTTTTTACCATGTGCAATCATAAAATAGTCTAATATCTTAATTTTTTCCACGGACGTAGATATTACCCCCGAAAACTAAAACTTTTGAAATAGAAAAAAAGCCTTTAATCACATTCTTTACCATGTGCAGTCATAAAATAGTCTAATATCTTCATTTTTTTCCACAGACGTAGCTATTACCCCCAAAAACTAAAACTTTTGAAATAGGAAAAGAGCCTTTAATCACATTCTTTACTCTGCGCAATCATAAAATAGTCTAATATCTTCATTTTTTTTCCAAGGACGTAGCTATTACCCTCGAAAACTAAAACTTTTGAAATAGGAAAAGAGCCTTTAATCACATCCTTTACCATGTGCATTCATAAAATAGTCTAATATCTTCATATTTTCCACGGACATAGCTATTACACCCGAAAACTAAAACTTTTGAAATAGCAAAAGAGCCTTTAATCACATTCTTTACCATGTGCAATCATAAAATAGTCTAATATCTTCATTTTTTTTCCACTGACGTAGCTATTACCCCCGAAAACTAAAACTTTTGAAATAGTAAAAGAGCTTTTAATCACATTCTTTACCATGTGCAATCATAAAATAGTCTAATATCTTCATTTTTTTCCATGGACGTAGCTATTAACCGAAAACTAAAACTTTTGAAATAGGAAAAGAGCCTTTAATCACATTTACCATGTGCAATCATAAAATATTCTAATATATTCATTTTTTCCACAGACGTAGCTATAACCCCTGAAAACTAAAACTTTTGAAGTAGAAAAAGAGCCTTTAATCACATTCTTTACCATGTGTAATCATAAAATAGTCTAATATCTTCATTTTTTCCAAGGACGTAGCTATTACTCCCGAAAACTAATACTTTTGAAATAGGAAAAGATCCTTTAATCACATTCTTTACCATGTGCAATCATAAAATAGTCTAATATCTTCATTTTTTCCACGGATGTAGCTATTGCCCCCCGAAAACTAAAACTTTTGAAATAGTAAAAGAGCCTTTAATCACATTCTTTACCATGTGCAATCATAAAATAATCTAATATCCTCATTTTTTCCACGGACGTAGCTACTACCCCCCCGAAAACTAAAAATTTTGAAATAGGAAAAGAGCCTTTAATCACTTTCTTTACCATTTGCAATCATAAAATAGTCTAATATCTTCATTTTTTCCACAGACGTAGCTATTACCCCCGAAAACTAAAACTTTTGAAATAGGAAAAGAGTCTTCAATCACATTCTTTACCATGTGCAATCATAAAATATTCTAATATATTCACTTTTTCCACGGACGTAGCTATTATCCCAGAAAACTAAAACTTTTGAAATAGAAAAAGAGCCTTTAATCACATTCTTTACCATGTGCAATCATTAAATAGTCTAATATCTTCATTTTTTTCCACGGAGGTAGCTATTACCTCCGAAAACTAAAACTTTTGAAATAGGAAAAGAGCCTTTAATCACATTCTTTACCATGTGCAATCATAAAATAGTCTAATATCTTCATTTTTTCCACGGAAGAAGCTATTATCCCCGAAAACTAAAAGTTTTGAAATAGGAAAATAGCCTTTAATCACATTCTTTACCATGTGCAATCATAAAATAGTCTAATATCTTCATTTTTTTCCACAGACTGGAAAAAACGTCAGTGGAATAAATGAAGTTTTGAAATAGGAAAAGAGCCTGTGCAATCATAAAAATAGTCTAATATCTTCATTTTTTTTCAAGGACGTAGCTATCACCCCCGAAAACTAAAACTTTTGAAATAGGAAAATAGCCTTTAATCACATTCTTTACCATGAAAAATCATAAAATAGTCTAATATCTTCATTTTTTCAAAGGACGTAGCTATTACCCCCGAAAACTAAAACTTTTGAAATAGAAAAAGAGCCTTTAATCACATTCTTTACCATGTGCAATCATAAAATAGCCTAATATCTTCATTTTTTCCAAGGACATAGCTATTACCCCCGAAAACTAAAACTTTTGAAATACGAAAAGAGCCTTAAATCACATTCTTTACCATGTGCAATCATAAAATAGTCTAATATCTTCATTTTTTCCAAGGACGTAGCTATTACCCCCGAAAACTAAAACTTTTGAAATAGGAAAAGAGCCTTTAATCACATCCTTTACCAGGGGCAATTATAAAATAGTCTAATATCTTCATATTTTCCACGGACATAGCTATTACACCCGAAAACTAAAACTTTTGATATAGAAAAAGAGCCTTTAATCACATTCTTTACCATGTGCAATCATAAAATAGTCTAATATCTTCATTTTTTTCCCCGGACTTAGCTATTACCCCCCGAAAACTAAAACTTTTGAAATAGAATAAGAGCCTTGAATCACATTCTTTACCATATGCAATCATAAAATAGTCTAATATCTTAATTTTTTTCCACGGACGTAGCTATTACCACCGAAAACTAAAACTTTTGAAATATGAAAAGAGCCTTTAATCACATTCTTTACCATGTGCAATCATAAAATAGTCTAATATCTTCATATTTTCCACGGGCATAGCTATTACACCCGAAAACTAAAACTTTTGAAATAGGAAAAGAGCCTTTAATCACATTCTTTACCATGTACAATAATAAAATAGTCTAATATCTTCATTTTTTTCCAAGGACTTAGCTCTTACCCCCGAAAACTAAAACTTTTGAAATAGAAAAAGAGCCTTGAATCACATTCTTTACCATATGCAATCATAAAATAGTCTAATATCTTAATTTTTTTCCACGGACGTAGCTATTACCCCCGAAAACTAAAACTTTTGAAATAGGAAGAGAGCCTTTAATCACATTCTTTACCATGTGCAATCATAAAATAGTCTAATATCTTCATTTTTTTCCACGGACGTAGCCATTTCCCCCGAAAACTGAAACTTTTGAAATAGGAAAAGAGCCTTTAATCACATTAAAGGCTACGTCACATTAAATATCTGGAAATAGCTACGTCAGTGGAAATAAATGAAGATATTAGACTATTTTATGATTGCACATGGTAAAGAATATAGATTAAAGGCTCTTTTCCTATTTCAAAGACTATTTTATGATTGCACATGGTAAAGAATCTGATTAAAGGCTCTTTTTTCTATTTCAACAGTTTTAGTTTTCGGGGGTAATAGCTACGTCTTTGGAAAAAATGAAGATATTAGACTATTTTATGATTGCAAATGATAAAGAATGTGATTAAAGGCTCTTTTTCTATTTCAAAAGTTTTAATTTTCGGGGGTAATAGCTACGTCCGTGGAAAATATGAAGATATTAGACTATTTTATGATTGCACATGGTAAAGAATGTGATTAAAGGCTCTTTTCCTATTTGAAAAGTTTTAGTTTTCGGGGGTAATACCTACGTCTGTGGAAAAAATGAAGATATTAGACTATTTTATGATTGCAAATGGTAAAGAATGTGATTAGAGACTTTTTTCCTATTTCAAAAGTTTTAGTTTTCGGGGGGTAATAGCTACGTCCGTGGAAAAAATGAAGATATTAGACTATTTTATGATTATACATGGTAAAGAATGTGATTAAAGGCTCTTTTCCTATTTCAAAAGTTATAGTTTTCGGGGGGTAATAGCTACGTCCGTGGATAAAATGAAGATATTAGACTATTTTATGATTATACATGGTAACGAATGTGATTAAAGGCTCTTTTCCTATTTCAGAAGTTTTAGTTTTCGGGGGTAATAGCTAAGTCTTTGGAAAAAATGAAGATATTAGACTATTTTATGATTGTACATGGTAAAGAATGTGATTAAAGGCTCTTTTCCTATTTCAAAAGTTTTAGTTTTCGGGGGTAATAGCTACGTCCGTGGAAAAACAATGAAGATATTAGACTATTTTATGATTGCACATGGTAAAGAATGTGATTAATGGCTCTTTTCCTATTTCAAAAGTTTTAGTTTTTTGGGGGTAATAGCTACGTCCTTTGAAAAAAATGAAGATATTAGACTATTTTATGATTGCACATGGTAAAGAATGTGATTAAAGATCCTTTTTCTATTTCAAAAGTTTTAGTTTTCGGGGGTAATAGCTACGTCCGTGGAAAAAATGAAGATATTTGACTATTTATGATGGCACATGGTAAAGAATGTGATTGAAGGCTCTTTTCCTATTTCAAAAGTTTTAGTTTTCGGGGGGGGTAATAGCTACGTCTGTGGAAAAAATGGAGATATTAGACTATTTTATGATTGCAAATGGTAAAGAATGTGATTAAAGGCTCTTTTACTATTTCAAAAGTTTTAGTTTTCTGGGGCAATAGCTACCTCGGTGGAAAAAATGAAGATATTAGACTATTTTATGATTGCACATGGTAAAGAATGTGATTAAAGGCTCTTTTCCTATTTCAAAAGTTTTAGTTTTTTGGAGTAATAGCTACGTCCGTGGAAAAAATGAAGATATTAGACTATTTTATGATTGCACATGGTAAAGAATGTGATTAAAGGCTCTTAGTTTTTGGGGGTAATAGCTACGTCCGTGGAAAAAATGAAGATATTAGACTATTTTATGATTGCACATGGTAAAGAATGTGATTAAAGGCTCTTTTCCTATTTGAAAAGTTTTAGTTTTCGGGGGTAATAGCTACGTCCGTGGAAAAAATGAAGATATTAGACTATTTTATGATTGTACATGGTAAAGAATGTGATTAAAGGCTCTTTTCCTATTTCAAAAGTTTTAGTTTTCGGGGGGGTAATAGCTACGTCTTTGGAAAAAATGAAGATATTAGACTATTTATGATTGCACATGGTAAAGAATGTGATTAAAGGCTCTTTTCCTATTTCAAAAGTTTTAGTTTTCGGGGTTAATAGCTACGTCCTTGGAAAAACAATGAAGATATTAGACTATTTTATGATTGCACATGGTAAAGAATGTGATTAAAAGCTCTTTTTCTATTTCAAAAGTTTTAGTTTTCGGGGGTAATAGCTCCGTCAGTGGAAAAAAATGAAGATATTAGACTATTTTATGATTGCACATGGTAAAGAATATGATTAAAGGCTCTTTTCCTATTTCAAAGACTATTTTATGACTGCACATGGTAAAGAATCTGATTAAAGGCTCTTTTCCTATTTCAAAAGTTTTAGTTTTCGGGGGTAATAGCTACGTCTTTGGAAAAAATGAAGATATTAGACTATTTTATGATTGCAAATGATAAAGAATGTGATTAAAGGCTCTTTTTCTATTTCAAAAGTTTTAATTTTCGGGGGTAATAGCTACGTCCGTGGAAAATATGAAGACATTAGACTATTTTATGATTGCACATGGTAAAGAATGTGATTAAAGGCTCTTTTCCTATTTGAAAAGTTTTAGTTTTTGGGGGTAATAGCTACGTCTGTGGAAAAAATGAAGATATTAGACTATTTTATGATTGCAAATGGTAAAGGATGTGATTAAAGACTCTTTTCCTATTTCAAAAGTTTTAGTTTTCGGGGGGGTAATAGCTACGTCCGTGGAAAAAATGAAGATATTAGACTATTTTATGATTATACATGGTAAAGAATGTGATTAAAGGCTCTTTTCCTATTTCAGAAGTTTTAGTTTTCGGGGGGTAATAGCTACGTCTTTGGAAAAAATGAAGATATTAGACTATTTTATGATTGTACATGGTAAAGAATGTGATTAAAGGCTCTTTTCCTATTTCAAAAGTTTTAGTTTTCGGAGGTAATAGCTACGTCCTTGGAAAAACAATCAAGATATTAGACTATTTTATGATTGCACATGGTAAAGAATGTGATTAATGGCTCTTTTCCTATTTCAAAAGTTTTAGTTTTCGGGGGTAATAGCCACGTCCTTGGAAAAAAAGGAAGATATTAGACTATTTTATGATTGCACACGGTAAAGAATGCGATTAAAGACTCTTTTTCTATTTCAAAAGTTTTAGTTTTCGGGGGTAATAGCTACATCCGTGGAAAAAAATGAAGATATTAGACTATTTTATGATTGCACATGGTAAAGAATGTGATTGAAGGCTCTTTTCCTATTTCAAAAGTTTTAGTTTTCGGGGGGTAATAGCTACGTCTGTGCAAAAAATGAAGATATTAGACTATTTTATGATTGCAAATGGTAAAGAATGTGAATAAAGGCTCTTTTCCTATTTCAAAATTTTTAGTTTTCGGGGGGTAGTAGCTACGTCCGTGGAAAAAATGAGGATATTAGACTATTTTATGATTGCACATGGTAAAGAATGTGATTAAAGGCTCTTTTACTATTTCAAAAGTTTTAGTTTTCGGGGGCAATAGCTACCTCGGTGGAAAAAATGAAGATATTAGACTATTTTATGATTGCACATGGTAAAGAATGTGATTAAAGGCTCTTTTCCTATTTCAAAAGTTTTAGTTTTTTGGAGTAATAGCTACGTCCGTGGAAAAAATGAAGATATTAGACTATTTTATGATTGCACATGGTAAAGAATGTGATTAAAGGTTCTTTTCCTATTTCAAAAGTTTTAGTTTTCGGGGGTAATAGCTACATCCTTGGAAACAAATCAAGATATTAGACTATTTTATGATTACAAATGATAAAGAATGTGATTAAAGGCTCTTTTTCTATTTCAAAAGTTTTAGTTTTCGGGGGGTAATAGCTACGTCCGTGGAAAATATGAAGATATTAGACTATTTTATGATTGCACATGGTAAAGAATGTGATTAAAGGCTCTTTTCCTATTTGAAAAGTTTTAGTTTTCAGGGTAATAGCTACGTCTGTGGAAAAAATGAAGATATTAGACTATTTATGATTGCAAATGGTAAAGAATGTGATTAAAGACTCTTTTCCTATTTCAAAAGTTTTAGTTTTCGGGGGGTAATAGCTACGTCCGTGGAAAAAATGAAGATATTAGACCATTTTATGATTATACATGGTAAAGAATGTGATTAAAGGCTCTTTTCCTATTTCAGAAGTTTTAGTTTTCGGGGGGTAATAGCTACGTCTTTGGAAAAAATGAAGATATTAGACCATTTTATGATTGTACATGGTAAAGAATGTGATTAAAGGCTCTTTTCCTATTTCAAAAGTTTTAGTTTTCGGGGGGTAATAGCTACGTCCTTGGAAAAAAATGAAGATATTAGACTATTTTATGATTGCACATGGTAAAGAATGTGATTAAAGACTCTTTTTCTATTTCAAAAGTTTTAGTTTTCGGGGGGTAATAGCTACGTCCGTGGAAAAAATGAAGATATTTGACTATTTTATGATCGCACATGGTAAAGAATGTGATTGAAGGCTCTTTTCCTATTTCAAAAGTTTTAGTTTTCGGGGGGTAATAGCTACGTCTGTGCAAAAAATGAAGATATTAGACTATTTTATGATTGCAAATGGTAAAGAATGTGAATAAAGGCTCTTTTCCTATTTCAAAATTTTTAGTTTTCGGGGGTAGTAGCTACGTCCGTGGAAAAAATGAGGATATTAGACTATTTTATGATTGCACATGGTAAAGAATGTGATTAAAGGCTCTTTTACTATTTCAAAAGTTTTAGTTTTCGGGGGCAATAGCTACCTCGGTGGAAAAAATGAAGATATTAGACTATTTTATGATTGCCCATGGTAAAGAATGTGATTAAAGGCTCTTTTCCTATTTCAAAAGTTTTAGTTTTTTGGAGTAACAGCTACGTCCGTGGAAAAAATGAAGATATTAGACTATTTGATGATTGCACATGGTAAAGAATGTGATTAAAGGTTCTTTTCCTATTTCAAAAGTTTTAGTTTTTGGGGGTAATAGCTACGTCCGTGGAAAAAATGAAGATATTAGACTATTTTATGATTGCACATGGTAAAGAATGTGATTAAAGGCTCTTTTCCTATTTGAAAAGTTTTAGTTTTCGGGGTAATAGCTACGTCCGTGGAAAAAATGAAGATATTAGACTATTTTATGATTGTACATGGTAAAGAATGTGATTAAAGTCTCTTTTCCTATTTCAAAAGTTTTAGTTTTCGGGGGTAATAGCTACGTCTTTGGAAAAAATGAAGATATTAGACTATTTTATGATTGCACATGGTAAAGAATGTGATTAAAGGCTCTTTTCCTATTTCAAAAGTTTTAGTTTTCGGGGGTAATAGCTACGTTCTTGGAAAAACAATGAAGATATTAGACTATTTTATGATTGCACATGGTAAAGAATGTGATTAATGGCTCTTTTCCTATTTCAAAAGTTTTAGTTTTCGGGGGTAATAGCTACGTCCGTGGAAAAAATGAAGATATTAGACTATTTTATGATTGCACATGGTAAAGGATGTGATTGAAGGCTCTTTTCCTATTTCAAAAGTTTTAGTTTTCGGGGGTTATAGCTACGTCTGTGGAAAAAATGAGGATATTAGACTATTTTATGATTGCAAATGGTAAAGAATGTGATTAAAGGCTCTTTTCCTATTTCAAAATTTTTAGTTTTCGGGGGAAGTAGCTACGTCCGTGGAAAAAATGAGGATATTAGTTTTAGTTTTCGGGGGCAATAGCTACATCCGTGGAAAAAATGAAGATATTAGACTATTTTATGATTGCACATGGTAAAGAATGTGATTAAAGGATCTTTTCCTATTTCAAAAGTATTAGTTTTCGGGAGTAATAGCTACGTCCTTGGAAAAAATGAAGATATTAGACTATTTTATGATTTTACATGGTAAAGAATGTGATTAAAGGCTCTTTTTCTACTTGAAAAGTTTTAGTTTTCAGGGGTTATAGCTACGTCTGTGGAAAAAATGAATATATTAGAATATTTTATGATTGCACATGGTAAATGTGATTAAAGGCTCTTTTCCTATTTCAAAAGTTTTAGTTTTCGGTTAATAGCTACGTCCATGAAAAAAAAAATGAAGATATTAGACTATTTTATGATTGCACATGGTAAAGAATGTGATTAAAAGCTCTTTTACTATTTCAAAAGTTTTAGTTTTCGGGGGTAATAGCTACGTCAGTGGAAAAAAATGAAGATATTAGACTATTTTATGATTGCACATGGTAAAGAATGTGATTAAAGGCTCTTTTGCTATTTCAAAAGTTTTAGTTTTCGGGTGTAATAGCTATGTCCGTGGAAAATATGAAGATATTAGACTATTTTATGAATGCACATGGTAAAGGATGTGATTAAAGGTTCTTTTCCTATTTCAAAAGTTTAACTTTTCGGGGTTAATATCTACGTCCTTGGAAAAAAATGAAGATATTAGACTATTTTATGATTGCACATGGTAAAGAATGTGAATAAAGGCTCTTTTTCTATTTCAAAAGTTTTAGTTTTTGGGGGTAATAGCTACGTCTGTGGAAAAAATGAAGATATTAGACTATTTTATGACTGCACATGGTAAAGAATGTGATTAAAGGCTCTTTTCCTATTTCAAAAGTTTTAGTTTTCGGGGGTAATATCTACGTCCGTGGAAAAAATTAAGATATTGGACTATTTTATGATTGTACATGGTAAAAAATGTGATTAAAGGCTCTTTTCCTATTTCAAAAGTTTTAGTTTTCGGGGGTAATAGCTTCGTCCGTGGAAAAAATGAAGATATTAGACTATTTTATGATTGCACATGGTAAAGAATGTGATTAAAGGCTCTTTTCCTATTTCAAAAGTTTTAGTTTTCGGAGGTAATAGCTACCTCCGTGGAAAAAAATGAAGATATTAGACTATTTAATGATTGCACATGGTAAAGAATGTGATTAAAGGCTCTTTTTCTATTTCAAAAGTTTTAGTTTTCTGGGATAATAGCTACGTCCGAGCCTTTAATCACATTCTTTACCATGTGCAATCATAAAATAGTCTAATATCTTCATTTTTTCCAAAGACGTAGCTATTACCCACGAAAACTAAAACTTTTGAAATAGGAAAAGAGCCTTTAATCACATTCTTTACCATGTACAATCATAAAATAGTCTAATATCTTCATTTTTTTCCACGGACATAGCTATTACCCCCCGAAAACTAAAACTTTTCAAATAGGAAAAGAGCCTTTAATCACATTCTTTACCATGTGCAATCATAAAATAGTCTAATATCTTCATTTTTTCCACGGACGTAGCTATTACCCCCAACAACTAAGAGCCTATAATCACATTCTTTACCATGTGCAATCATAAAATAGTCTAATATCTTCATTTTTTTCCACGGACGTAGCTATTACTCCAAAAAACTAAAACTTTTGAAATAGGAAAAGAGCCTTTAATCACATTCTTTACCATGTGCAATCATAAAATAGTCTAATATCTTCATTTTTTCTACCGAGGTAGCTATTGCCCCCGAAAACTAAAACTTTTGAAATAGTAAAAGAGCCTTTAATCACATTCTTTACCATGTGCAATCATAAAATAGTCTAATATCCTCATTTTTTCCACGGACGTAGCTACTACCCCCGAAAACTAAAAATTTTGAAATAGGAAAAGAGCCTTTAATCACATTCTTTACCATTTGCAATCATAAAATAGTCTAATATCTCCATTTTTTCCACAGACGTAGCTATTACCCCCCGAAAACTAAAACTTTTGAAATAGGAAAAGAGCCTTCAATCACATTCTTTACCATGTGCTATCATAAAATAGTCAAATATCTTCATTTTTTTCCACGGACGTAGCTATTACCCCCCGAAAACTAAAACTTTTGAAATAGAAAAAGAGTCTTTAATCACATTCTTTACCATGTGCAATCATAAAATAGTCTAATATCTTCATTTTTTTCAAGGACGTAGCTATTATCCCCAAAAACTAAAACTTTTTGAAATAGGAAAAGAGCCATTAATCACATTCTTTACCATGTGCAATCATAAAATAGTCTAATATCTTCATTGTTTTTCCACGGACGTAGCTATTACCCCCGAAAACTAAAACTTTTGAAATAGGAAAAGAGCCTTTAATCACATTCTTTACCATGTACAATCATAAAATAGTCTAATATCTTCATTTTTTTCCAAAGACGTAGCTATTACCCCCGAAAACTAAAACTTCTGAAATAGGAAAAGAGCCTTTAATCACATTCGTTACCATGTATAATCATAAAATAGTCTAATATCTTCATTTTATCCACGGACGTAGCTATTACCCCCGAAAACTATAACTTTTGAAATAGGAAAAGAGTCTTTAATCACATTCTTTACCATTTGCAATCATAAAATAGTCTAATATCTTCATTTTTCCACAGACGTAGCTATTACCCCGATAACTAAAACTTTTCAAATAGGAAAAGAGCCTTTAATCACATTCTTTACCATGTGCAATCATAAAATAGTCTAATATCTTCATATTTTCCACGGACGTAGCTATTACCCCCCGAAAACTAAAACTTTTGAAATAGAAAAAGAGCCTTTAATCAGATTCTTTACCATGTGCAATCATAAAATAGTCTTTGAAATAGGAAAAGAGCCTTTAATCACATTCTTTACCATGTGCAATCATAAAATAGTCTAATATCTTCATTTTTTTCCACTGACGTAGCTATTACCCCCGAAAACTAAAACTTTTGAAATAGTAAAAGAGCTTTTAATCACATTCTTTACCATGTGCAATCATAAAATAGTCTAATATCTTCATTTTTTTCCATGGACGTAGCTATTAACCGAAAACTAAAACTTTTGAAATAGGAAAAGAGCCTTTAATCACATTCTTTACCATGTGCAATCATAAAATATTCTAATATATTCATTTTTTCCACGGACGTAGCTATAACCCCTGAAAACTAAAACTTTTGAAATAGAAAAAGAGCCTTTAATCACATTCTTTACCATGTGCAATCATAAAATATTCTAATATATTCATTTTTTTCCACGGACGTAGCTATAACCCCTGAAAACTAAAACTTTTGAAATAGAAAAAGAGCCTTTAATCACATTCTTTACCATGTGCAATCATAAAATAGTCTAATATCTTCATTTTTTTCCAAGGGACGTAGCTATTACCCCCCGAAAACTAAAACTTTTGAAATAGGAAAAGAGCCTTTAATCACATTCTTTACCATGTGCAATCATAAAATAATCTAATATCCTCATTTTTTCCAAGGACGTAGCTACTACCCCCCGAAAACTAAAAATTTTGAAATAGGAAAAGAGCCTTCAATCACATTCTTTACCATGTGCAATCATAAAATATTCTAATATATTCACTTTTTCCACGGACGTAGCTATTATCCCAGAAAACTAAAACTTTTGAAATAGAAAAAGAGCCTTTAATCACATTCTTTACCATGTGCAATCATTAAATAGTCTAATATCTTCATTTTTTTCCACGGAGGTAGCTATTACCTCCAAAAACTAAAACTTTTGAAAAATAGGAAAAGAGCCTTTAATCACATTCTTTACCATGTGCAATCATAAAATAGTCTAATATCTTCATTTTTTCCACGGACGAAGCTATTATCCCCGAAAACTAAAAGTTTTGAAATAGGAAAAGAGCCTTTAATCACATTCTTTATCTTGTGCAATCATAAAATAGTCTATATCTTCATTTTTTCCACGGACTTAGCTATTACCCCTGAAAACTAAAACTTTTGAAATAGGAAAAGAGCCTTTAATCACATTCTTTACCATGTGCAATCATAAAATAGTCTAATATCTTCATTTTTTTCCATGGACGTAGCTATTACCCCCGAAAACTAAAACTTTTGAAATAGGAAAAGAGCCTTTAATCACATTTTTTACCATTTGCAATCATAAAATAGTCTAATATCTTAATTTTTTCCACGGACGTAGATATTACCCCCCGAAAACTAAAACTTTTGAATTAGAAAAAAAGCCTTTAATCACATTCTTTACCATGTGCAGTCATAAAATAGTCTAATATCTTCTTTCATTTTTTCCACAGACGTAGCTATTACCCCCAAAAACTAAAACTTTTGAAATAGAAAAAGAGCCTTTAATCACATTCTTTACCATGTGCAATCATAAAATAGTCTAATATCTTCATTTTTTTCCAAGGACGTAGCTATTACCCCCGAAAACTAAAACTTTTGAAATAGGAAAAGAGCCTTTAATCACATCCTTTACCATGTGCATTCATAAAATAGTCTAATATCTTCATATTTTCCACGGACATAGCTATTACACCCGAAAACTAAAACTTTTGAAATAGCAAAAGAGCCTTTAATCACATTCTTTACCATGTGCAATCATAAAATAGTCTAATATCTTCATTTTTTTCCACTGACGTAGCTATTACCCCCGAAAACTAAAACTTTTGAAATAGTAAAAGAGCTTTTAATCACATTCTTTACCATGTGCAATCATAAAATAGTCTAATATCTTCATTTTTTTTCCATGGACGTAGCTATTAACCGAAAACTAAAACTTTTGAAATAGGAAAAGAGCCTTTAATCACATTTACCATGTGCAATCATAAAATATTCTAATATATTCATTTTTTCCACAGACGTAGCTATAACCCCTGAAAACTAAAACTTTTGAAGTAGAAAAAGAGCCTTTAATCACATTCTTTACCATGTGTAATCATAAAATAGTCTAATATCTTCATTTTTCCAAGGACGTAGCTATTACTCCCGAAAACTAATACTTTTGAAATAGGAAAAGATCCTTTAATCACATTCTTTACCATGTGCAATCATAAAATAGTCTAATATCTTCATTTTTTCCACGGATGTAGCTATTGCCCCCGAAAACTAAAACTTTTGAAATAGTAAAAGAGCCTTTAATCACATTCTTTACCATGTGCAATCATAAAATAATCTAATATCCTCATTTTTTCCACGGACGTAGCTACTACCCCCCGAAAACTAAAAATTTTGAAATAGGAAAAGAGCCTTTAATCACTTTCTTTACCATTTGCAATCATAAAATAGTCTAATATCTTCATTTTTTCCACAGACGTAGCTATTACCCCCGAAAACTAAAACTTTTGAAATAGGAAAAGAGTCTTCAATCACATTCTTTACCATGTGGAATCATAAAATATTCTAATATATTCACTTTTTCCACGGACGTAGCTATTATCCCAGAAAACTAAAACTTTTGAAATAGAAAAAGAGCCTTTAATCACATTCTTTACCATGTGCAATCATTAAATAGTCTAATATCTTCATTTTTTTCCACGGAGGTAGCTATTACCTCCGAAAACTAAAACTTTTGAAATAGGAAAAGAGCCTTTAATCACATTCTTTACCATGTGCAATCATAAAATAGTCTAATATCTTCATTTTTTCCACGGAAGAAGCTATTATCCCCGAAAACTAAAAGTTTTGAAATAGGAAAAGAGCCTTTAATCACATTCTTTATCTTGCGCAATCATAAAATAGTCTAATATCTTCATTTTTTCCACGGACGTAGCTAATACCCCCGAAAACTAAAACTTTTGAAATAGGAAAAGAGCCTTTAATCACATTCTTTACCATGTGCAATCATAAAATAGTGTAATATCTTCATTTTTTTCCATGGACGTAGCTATTACCCCCGAAAACTGAAACTTTTGAAATAGGAAAAGAGCCTTTAATCACATTTTTTACCATGTGCAATCATAAAATAGTCTAATTTCTTAATTTTTTCCACGGACGTAGATATTACCCCCGAAAACTAAAACTTTTGAAATAGAAACAAAGCCTTTAATCACATTCTTTACCATGTGCAGTCATAAAATAGTCTAATATCTTCATTTTTTTCCACAGACGTAGCTATTACCCCCGAAAACTAAAACTTTTGAAATAGAAAAAGAGCCTTTAATCACATTCTTTACCATGTGCAATCATAAAATAGTCTAATATCTTCATTTTTTTCCAAGGACGTAGCTATTACCCCCGAAAACTAAAACTTTTGAAATAGGAAAAGAGCCTTTAATCACATCCTTTACCATGTGCAATCATAAAATAGTCTAATATCTTCATATTTTCCACGGACATAGCTATTACACCCGAAAACTAAAACTTTTGAAATAGCAAAAGAGCTTTAATCACATTCTTTACCATGTGCAATCATAAAATAGTCTAATATCTTCATTTTTTTCCACGGACTTAGCAATTGCCCCCGAAAACTAAAACTTTTGAAATAGTAAAAGAGCCTTTAATCACATTCTTTACCATGTGCAATCATAAAATAGTCTAATATCCTCATTTTTTCCACGGACGTAGCTACTACCCCCCGAAAACTAAAAATTTTGAAATAGGAAAAGAGCCTTTAATCACATTCTTTACCATTTGCAATCATAAAATAGTCTAATATCCTCATTTTTTCCACAGACGTAGCTATAACCCCCGAAAACTAAAACTTTTGAAATAGGAAAAGAGCCTTCAATCACATTCTTTATCATGTGCAATCATAAAATAGTCTAATATCTTCATTTTTTCCACGGACGTAGCTATTACCCCCGAAAACTAAAACTTTTGAAATAGGAAAAGAGCCATTAATCACATTCTTTACCGTGTGCAATCATAAAATAGTCTAATATCTTAATTTTTTTCCACGGACTTAGCAATTACCCCCGAAAACTAAAACTTTTGAAATAGGAAAAGAGCCTATAATCACATTCTTTACCATGTGCAATCATAAAATAGTCTAATATCTTCATTTTTTCCAAAGACGTAGCTATTACCCCCGAAAACTAAAACTTTTGAAATAGGAAAAGAGCCTTTAATCACATTCTTTACCATGTACAATCATAAAATAGTCTAATATCTTCATTTTTTCCACGGAC
>NW_027066602.1:0-17870 GCF_032884065.1 Artemia franciscana
TCTTTACCATGTGCAATCATAAAATAGTCTAATATCTTCATTTTTTTCCACAGACCTAGCTATTACCCTCGAAAACTAAAACTTTTGAAATAGGAAAAGAGCCTTTAATCACATTCTTTACCATTTGCAATCATAAAATAGTCTAATATCTTAATTTTTTCAACATACGTAGCTATTACCCTCGAAAACTAAAACTTTGAAATGGGAAAAGAGCCTTTAATCACATTCTTTACCATGTGCAATCACAAAATAGTGTAATATCTTCCTTTTTTAAACATACGTAGCTATTACCCTCGAAAACTAAAACTTTGAAATAGGAAAAGAGCCTTTAATCACATTCTTTACCATGTGCAATCATAAAATTGTCTAATATCTTCATTTTTTCAACATACGTAGCATTACCCCCTCGAAAGCTAAAACTTTTGACATAGGAAAAGAGCCTTTAATCACATTCTTTACAATTTGCAATCATAAAATAGTCTAATATCTTCATTTTTGTCAACATACGTAGCTATTACCCTTGAAAACTAAAACTTTTGACATAGGAAAAGAGCCTTTAAGCACATTCTTTACCATGTGCAATCATAAAATAGTCTAATATCTTCATTTTTCCAACATACGTAGCTATTACCATCGAAAACTAAACTTTTGACAGAGGAAAAGAGCCTTTAATCACATTCTTTACCATTTGCAATCATAAAATAGTCTAATATCTTCATTTTTTCAACATACGTAGCTATTACCCTCGAAAACTAAAACTTTTGAAATGGGAAAAGAGCCTTTAATAACATTCTTTACCATGTGCAATCACAAAAATAGTGTAATATCTTCCTTTTTAAACATACGTAGCTATTACCCTTGAAAACTAAAACTTTTGACATAGGAAAAGAGCCTTTAAGCACATTCTTTACCATTTGCAATCATAAAATAGTCTAATATCTTCATTTTTTCACATACGTAGCTATTACCCTCGAAAACTAAAACTTTTGAAATAGGAAAAGAGCCTTTAATCACATTCTTTACCATGTGCAATCATAAAATTGTCTAATATCTTCATTTTTATCAACATACGTAGCATTACCCTCGAAAGCCAAAACTTTTGACATAGGAAAAGAGCCTTTAATCACATTCTTTACAATTTGCAATCATAAAATAGTCTAATATCTTCATTTTGTCAACATACGTAGCTATTACCCTTGAAAACTAAAACTTTTGACATAGGAAAAGAGCCTTTAAGCACATTCTTTACCATGTGCAATCATAAAGTAGTCTAATATCTTCATTTTTCCAACATACGTAGCTATTACCCTCGAAAACTAAAACTTTTGAAATAGGAAAAGAGCCTTTAATCGCATTCTTTACCATGTGCAATAATAAAATTGTCTAATATCTTCATTTTTTCAACATACGTAGCTATTACCCTCGAAAACTAAAACTTTTGACGTATTAAAAGAGCCTTTAATCACATTCTTTACCATTTGCAATCATAAAATAGTCTAATATTCTCATTTTTTCAACATACGTAGCTATTACCCTCGAAAACTAAAACTTTTGACATAGGAAAAGAGCCTTATGCACATTCTTTACCATGTGCAATCATAAAATAGTCTAATATCTTCATTTTTGCAACATACGTAGCCATTACCCTCGAAAGCTAAAACTTTTGACATAGGAAAAGAGCTCTAATCACACTCTTTACCATTTGCAATCATAAAATAGTCTAATATCTTCATTTTTTCAACATACGTAGCTATTACCCTCGAAAACTAAAACTTTTGACATAGGAAAAGAGCCTTTAAGCACATTCTTTACCATGTGTAATCATAAAATAGTCTAATATCTTCATTTTTCCAACATACTAAGCTATTACCCTCGAAAACTAAAACTTTTGAAATAGGAAAAGAGCCTTTAATCACATTTTTTACCATTTGCAATCTTAAAAATAGTCTAATATCTTCATTTTTTCAACATACGTAGCTATTACCCTCGAAAACTAAAACTTTTGACATAGGAAAAGAGCCTTTAATCACATTCTTTACCATGTGCAATCATAAAATAGTCTAATATCTTCATTTTTTCCACATACGTAGCTATTACCCTCGAAAACTAAAACTTTTGAAATAGGAAAAGAGCCTTTAATCACATTCTTTACCATTTGCAATCATAAAATAGTCTAATATCTTCATTTTTTCAACATACGTAGCTATTACCCTCGAAAACTAAAACTTTTGACATAGGAAAAGAGCCTTTAATCACATTCTTTACCATGTGCAATCATAAAATAGTCTAATATCTTCATTTTTAACATACGTAGCTATTACCCTCGAAAACTAAAACTTTTGAAATAGGAAAAGAGCCTTTAATCACATTCTTTACCATGTGCAATCATAAAATAGTCTAATATCTTCATTTTTTCAACATACGTAGCTATTACCCTCGAAAACTAAAACTTTTGACATAGGAAAAGAGCCTTTAATCACATTCTTTACCATTTGCAATCATAAAATAGTCTAATATCTTCATTTTTTCAACATACGTAGCTATTACCCTCGAAAACTAAAACTTTTGACATAGGAAAAGAGCCTTTAAGCACATTCTTTACCATGTGCAATCATAAAATAGTCTAATATCTTCATTTTTCCAACATACGTAGCTATTACCCTCGAAAACTAAAACTTTTGAAATAGGAAAAGAGCCTTTAATCACATTCTTTACCATGTGCAATCATAAAATAGTCTAATATCTTCATTTTTTCAACATACGTAGCTATTACCCTCGAAAACTAAAACTTTTGACATAGGAAAAGAGCCTTAATCACATTCTTTACCATTTGCAATCATAAAATAGTCTAATATCTTCATTTTTTAAAATACGTAGCTATTACCCTCGAAAACTAAAACTTTTGACATAGGAAAAGAGCCTTTAATCACATTCTTTACCATGTGCAATCATAAAATTGTCTAATATCTTCATTTTTTCAACATACGTAGCATTACCCTCGAAAGCTAAAACTTTTGAAATAGGAAAAGAGCCTTTAATCACATTCTTTACCATGTGCAATCATAAAATTGTCTAATATCTTCATTTTTCCAACATACGTAGCTATTACCATCGAAAACTAAAACTTTTGACATAGGAAAAGAGCCTTTAATCACATTCTTTGCCATTTGCAATCATAAAATAGTCTAACATCTTCATTTTTTCAACATACGTAGCTATTACCCTCGAAAACTAAAACTTTTGACATAGGAAAAGATCCTTTAAGCACATTCTTTACCATGTGCAATCATAATATAGTCTAATATCTTCATTTTTCCAACATACGTAGCTATTACCCTCGAAAACTAAAACTTTTGAAATAGGAAAAGAGCCTTTAATCACATTCTTTACCATGGGCAATAACAAATAGTCTAATATCTTCATTTTTTCAACATACGTAGCTATTACCCTCGAAAACTAAAACTTTTGACATAGGAAAAGAGCCTTTAATCACATTCTTTACCATGTGCAATCATAAAATAGTCTAATATCTTCATTTTTCCAACATAAGTAGCTATTACCCTCGAAAACTAAAACTTTTGACATAGGAAAAGAGCCTTTAATCACATTCTTTACCATGTGCAATCATATAATAGTCTAATATCTTCATTTTTTCAACATACGTAGCTATTACCCTCGAAAACTAAAACTTTTGAAATAGGAAAAGAGCCTTTAATCACATTCTTTACCATGTGCAATCATAAAATAGTCTAATATCTTCATTTTTTCAACATACGTAGCTATTACCCTCGAAAACTAAAACTTTTGACATAGGAAAAGAGCCTTGAATCACATTCTTTACCATTTGCAATCATAAAATAGTCTAATATCTTCATTTTTTCAACATACATAGCTATTACCCTCGAAAACTAAAACTTTTTACATTGGAAAAGAGCCTTTAATCACATTCTTTACCATTTGCAATCATAAAATAGTCTAATATCTTAATTTTTTCAACATTCGTAGCTATTACCCTCGAAAACTAAAATTTTTGACATAGGAAAAGAGCCTTTAAGCACATTCTTTACCATGTGAAATCATAAATTTGTTTAATATCTTCATTTTTTCCAACATACGTAGCTATTACCCTCGAAAACTAAAACTTTTGAAATAGGAAAAGAGCCTTTAATCACATTCTTTATCATGTGCAATCATAAAACTGTCTAATATCTTCATGTTTTCCACAGACAAAGCTATTACCCTTGAAAACTAAAACTTTTGACATAGGAAAAGAGCCTTTAATCACATTCTTTACCAAGTGCAATCATAAAATAGTCTAATATCTTCATTTTTCCAACATACGTAGCTATTACCCTCGAAAACTAAAACTTTTGAAAAAGGAAAAGAGCCTTTAATCTCATTCTTTACCATTTGCAATCATAAAATAGTCTAATATCTTCATTTTTTCAACATACGTAGCTATTACCCTCGAAAACTAAGACTTTTGACATAGGAAAAGAGCATTTAATCACATTTTTTACCATGCGCAATCATTAAATAGTCTAATATCTTCATTTTTTCTACAGACCTGTAGAGTCTAAACTTAAATTTCAAAAGTTTAGTTTACCCTCGAAAACTAAAACTTTTGAAATAGGAAAAGAGCCTTTAATCACATTCTTTACCATTTGCAATCATAAAATAGTCTAATATCTTCATTTTTTCAACATACGTAGCTATTAACCTCGAAAACTAAAACTTTTGAAATAGGAAAAGAGCCTTTAATCACATTCTTTACCATGTGCAATCATAAAATTGTCTAATATCTTCATTTTTTCAACATACGTAGCTATTACCTTCGAGAACTAAAACTTTTGACATAGGAAAAGAGCCTTTAATCACATTCTTTACCATTTGCAATCATAAAATAGTCTAATATCTTCATTTTTTTCACAGACCTAGCTATTACCCTCGAAATGTAAATCTTTTGACATAGGAAAAGAGCCTTTAAGCACATTCTTTACCATGTGCAATCAAAAAATAGTCTAATATCTTAATTTTTCCAACATACGTAGCTATTACCCTCGAAAACTAAAACTTTTGAAATAGGAAAAGAGCCTTTAATCACATTCTTTACCATGTGCAATCATAAAATAGTCTAATATCTTCATTTTTCCAACATACGTAGCTATTACCCTCGAAAACTAAAACTTTTGACATAGGAAAAGAGCCTTTAATCACATTCTTTACCATTTGCAATCATAAAATAGTCTAATATCTTTATTTTTTCAACATACGTAGCTATTACCCTCGAAAACTAAAACTTTTGACATAGGAAAAGAGCCTTTAATCACATTCTTTACCATTTGCAATCATAAAATTGTCTAATATCTTCATTTTTTCAACATACGTAGCTATTACCCTCGAAAACTAAAACTTTTGACATAGGAAAAGAGCCTTTAATCACATTCTTTACCAAGTGCAATCATAAAATAGTCTAATATCTTCATTTTTTCAACATACGTAGCTATTACCCTCGAAAACTAAAACTTTTGAATAGGAAAAAAGCCTTGTATTATTATGTTATGAAGCCATAATTGTCTAATATCTAAAATTGTTATAAAGCCATTGTATTATTGAAAAAGAGCCTTATATTCTTTATCATGTGCAATCATAAAATTGTATAATATCTTCATGTTTTCCACAGACAAAGCTATTACCCTTGAAAACTAAAACTTTTGACATAGGAAAAGAGCCTTTAATCACATTCTTTACCATGTGCAATCATTAAAGAGTTTAATATCTTCATTTTTTTCACAGACCTAGCTATTACCCTCGAAAACTAAAACTTTTGAAATAGGAAAAGAGCCTTTAATCACATTCTTTACCATTAGCAATCATAAAATAGTCTAATATCTTCATTTTTTCAACATACGTAGCGATTACCCTCGAAAACTAAAACTTTTGCCATAGGAAAAGAGCCTTTAAGCACATTCTTTACCATTTGCAATTATAAAATAGTCTAATATCTTCGTTTTTTCAACATACGTAGCTATTACCCTCGAAAACTAAAACTTTTGACATAGGAAAAGAGCCTTTAATCACACTCTTTACCATTTGCGATCATAAAATAGTCTAATATCTTCATTTTTTCAACATACGTAGCTATTACCCTCGAAAACTAAAACTTTTGACATAGGAAAAGAGCCTTTAATCACATTCTTTACCATTTGCAATCATAAAAGAGTCTAATATCTTGATTTTTTCAACATACGTAGCTCTTACCCCCCAAACTAAAACTTTTGAAAAAGAAAAAGTGCCTTTAATCACATTCTTTACTATTTCCAATCATAAAATAGTCTAATATCTTCTTCTTTTCAACATACGTAGCTATTACCCTCGAAAAATAAAACTTTTGAAATAGGAAAACAGCCTTTAATCACATTCTTTACCATTTGCAATCATAAAATAGTCTAATATCTTCATTTTTTCAACATACGTAGCTATTACCCTCGAAAAATAAAACTTTTGAAATAGGAAAACAGCCTTTAATCACATTCTTTACCATTTGCAATCATAAAATAGTCTGATATCTTGATTTTTTCAACATACGTAGCTCTTACCCCCCAAACTAAAACTTTTGAAAAAGAAAAAGTGCCTTTAATCACATTCTTTACTATTTCCAATCATAAAATAGTCTAATATCTTCTTCTTTTCAACATACGTAGCTATTACCCTCGAAAAGTAAAACTTTTGACATAGGAAAAGAGCCTTTTATCACATTCTTTACCATTTGCAATCATAAAATAGTCTAATATCTTCATTTTTTCAACATACGTAGCTATTACCCTCGAAAAATAAAACTTTTGAAATAGGAAAACAGCCTTTAATCACATTCTTTACCATATGCAATCATAAAATAGTCTAATATCTTCATTTTTTCAACATACGTAGCTATTACCCTCGAAAACTAAAACTTTTGAAATAGGAAAAGAGCCTTTAATCACATTCTTTTCTATTTGTAATCATAAAATAGTCTAATATCTTAATTTTTTCAACATACGTAGCTATTACCCTCGAAAACTAAAACTTTTGACATAGGAAAAGAACCTTTAATCACATTCTTTACCATTTGCAATCATAAAATAGTCTAATATCTTCATTTTTTCAACATACGTAGCTATTACCCTCGAAAACTAAAAGTTTTGACATAGGAAAAGAGCCTTTAATCACATTCTTTACCATTTGCAATCATAAAATAGTCTAATTTCTTCATTTTTTCAACATACGTAGCTATTACCCTCGAAAACTAAAACTTGTGAAATAGGAAAAGAGCCTTTAAGCACTTTCTTTACCATGTGCAATCATAAAATAGTCTAATATCTTCATTTTTCCAACATACGTAGCTATTACCCTCGAAAACTAAAACTTTTGACATAGGAAAAGAGCCTTTAATCACATTCGTTACCATTTGCAATTATAAAATAGTCTAATATCTTCATTTTTTCAACATACGTAGCTATTACCCTCGAAAACTAAAACTTTTGAGATAGGAAAAGAGCCTTTAATCACATTCTTTACCATGTGCAATCATAAAATAGTCTAATATCTTCATTTTTTCAACATACGTAGCTTTTGAAATAGGAAAAGAGCCTTTAAGCACTTTCTTTACCATGTGCAATCATAAAATAGTCTAATATTTTCATTTTTTCAACATACGTAGCTATTACCCTCGAAAACTAAAACTTTTGACATAGGAAAAGAGCCTTTAATCACATTCTTTACCATGTGCAATCATAAGCAATCATAAAATAGTCTAATATATTCATTTTTTTCCACAGACATAGCTATTAACCTCGAAAACTAAAACTTTTGAAATAGGAAAAGAGTCTTTAATCACATTCTTTACCATTTGCAATCATAAAATAGTCTAATATCTTCATTTTTTCAACATACGTAGCTATTACCCTCGAAAACTAAAACTTTTGACATAGGAAAAGAGCCTTTAATCACATTCTTTACCATTTGCAATCACAAAATAGTCTAATATCTTCATTTTTTCAACATATGTAGCTATTACCCTCAAAAACTAAAACTTTTGAAATAGGAAAGGAGCCTTTAATCACATTCTTTACCATGTGCAATCATAAAATAGTCTAATATCTTCATATTTTCAACATACGTAGCTATTACCCTCGAAAACTAAAACTTTTGACATAAGAAAAGAGCCTTTAAGCACATTCTTTACCATGTGCAATCATAAAATAGTCTAATATTTTCATATTTTCAACATACGTAGCTATCACCCGCGAAAACTAAAACTTTTGACATAGGAAAAGAGCCTTTAATCACATTCTTTACCATTTGCAATCATAAAAGAGTCTAATATCTTGATTTTTTCAACATACGTAGCTCTTACCCCCGAAAACTAAAACTTTTGAAATAGAAAAAGTGCTTTTAATCACATTCTTTACTATTTGCAATCATAAAATAGTCTAATATCTTCTTCTTTTCAACATACGTAGCTATTACCCTCGAAAAGTAAAACTTTTGACATAGGAAAAGAGCCTTTTATCACATTCTTTACCATTTGCAATCATAAAATAGTCTAATATCTTCATTTTTTCAACATACGTAGCTATTACCCTCGAAAAATAAAACTTTTGAAATAGGAAAACAGCCTTTAATCACATTCTTTACCATATGCAATCATAAAATAGTCTAATATCTTCATTTTTTCAACATACGTAGCTATTACCCTCGTAAACTAAAACTTTTGACATAGGAAAAGAGCCTTTAATCACATTCTTTACCATTTGCAATCATAAAATAGTCTAATATCTTCATTTTTTCAACATACGTAGCTATTACCCTCAAAAACTAAAAGTTTTGACATAGGAAAAGAGCCTTTAATCACATTCGTTACCATTTGCAATTATAAAATAGTCTAATATCTTCATTTTTTCAACATACGTAGCTATTACCCTCGAAAACTAAAACGTTTGACATAGGAAAAGAGCCTTTAATCACATTCTTTACCATGTGCAATCATAAAATAGTCTAATATCTTCATTTTTTCCTCAGACAAAGCTATTAACCTCGAAAACTAAATATTTTGAAATAGGAAAAGAGTCTTTAATTACATTCTTTACCATTTGCAATCATAAAATAGTCTAATATCTTCATTTTTTCCACAGACATAGCTATTAACCTCGAAAACTAAAACTTTTGAAATAGGAAAAGAGTCTTTAATCACATTCTTTACCATTTGCAATCATAAAATAGTCTAATATCTTCGTTTTTTCAACATACGTAGCTATTACCCTCGAAAACTAAAACTTTTGACATAGGAAAAGAGCCTTTAATCACATTCTTTACCATTTGCAATCATAAAAGAGTCTAATATCTTGATTTTTTCAACATACGTAGCTCTTACCCCCCAAACTAAAACTTTTGAAAAAGTGCCTTTAATCACATTCTTTACTATTTCCAATCATAAAATAGTCTAATATCTTCTTCTTTTCAACATACGTAGCTATTACCCTCGAAAAGTAAAACTTTTGACATAGGAAAAGAGCCTTTTATCACATTCTTTACCATTTGCAATCATAAAATAGTCTAATATCTTCATTTTTTCAACATACGTAGCTATTACCCTCGAAAAATAAAACTTTTGAAATAGGAAAAACAGCCTTTAATCACATTCTTTACCATATGCAATCATAAAATAGTCTAATATCTTCATTTTTTCAACATACGTAGCTATTACCCTCGAAAACTAAATCTTTTGAAATAGGAAAAGAGCCTTTAATCACATTCTTTTCCATTTGTAATCATAAAATAGTCTAATATCTTCATTTTTTCAACATACGTAGCTATTACACTCGAAAACTAAAACTTTTGACATAGGAAAAGAACCTTTAATCACATTCTTTACCATTTGCAATCATAAAATAGTCTAATATCTTCATTTTTTCAACATACGTAGCTATTACCCTCGAAAACTAAAAGTTTTGACATAGGAAAAGAGCCTTTAATCACATTCTTTACCATTTGCAATCATAAAATAGTCTAATATCTTCATTTTTTCAACATACGTAGCTATTACCCTCGAAAACTAAAACTTTTGACATAGGAAAAGAGCCTTTAATCACATTCGTTACCATTTGCAATTATAAAATAGTCTAATATCTTCATTTTTTCAACATACGTAGCTATTACCCTCGAAAACTAAAACTTTTGAAATAGGAAAAGAGCCTTTAATCACATTCTTTACCATTTGCAATCATAAAATAGTCTAATTTCTTCATTTTTTCAACATACGTAGCTATTACCCTCGAAAACTAAAACTTTTGAAATAGGAAAAGAGCCTTTAAGCACTTTCTTTACCATGTGCAATCATAAAATAGTCTAATATCTTCATTTTTCCAACATACGTAGCTATTACCCTCGAAAACTAAAACTTTTGACATAGGAAAAGAGCCTTTAATCACATTCGTTATTGCAATTATAAAATAGTCTAATATCTTCATTTTTTCAACATACGTAGCTATTACCCTCGAAAACTAAAACTTTTGAGATAGGAAAAGAGCCTTTAATCACATTCTTTACCATGTGCAATCATAAAATAGTCTAATATCTTCATTTTTTCAACATACGTAGCTTTTGAAATAGGAAAAGAGCCTTTAAGCACTTTCTTTACCATGTGCAATCATAAAATAGTCTAATATGTTCATTTTTTCAACATACGTAGCTATTACCCTCGAAAACTAAAACTTTTGACATAGGAAAAGAGCCTTTAATCACATTCTTTACCATGTGCAATCATAAAATAGTCTAATATATTCATTTTTTTCCACAGACATAGCTATTAACCTCGAAAACTAAAACTTTTGAAATAGGAAAAGAGTCTTTAATCACATTCTTTACCATTTGCAATCATAAAATAGTCTAATATCTTCATTTTTTCAACATACGTAGCTATTACCCTCGAAAACTAAACTTTTGACATAGGAAAAGAGCCTTTAATCACATTCTTTACCATTTGCAATCACAAAATAGTCTAATATCTTCATTTTTTCAACATATGTAGCTATTACCCTCAAAAACTAAAACTTTTGAAATAGGAAAGGAGCCTTTAATCACATTCTTTACCATGTGCAATCATAAAATAGTCTAATATCTTCATATTTTCAACATACGTAGCTATTACCCGCAAAAACTAAAACTTTTGACATAAGAAAAGAGCCTTTAAGCACATTCTTTACCATGTGCAATCATAAAATAGTCTAATATTTTCATATTTTCAACATACGTAGCTATCACCCCGCGAAAACTAAAACTTTTGACATAGGAAAAGAGCCTTTAATCACATTCTTTACCATTTGCAATCATAAAAGAGTCTAATATCTTGATTTTTTCAACATACGTAGCTCTTACCCCCGAAAACTAAAACTTTTGAAATAGAAAAAGTGCCTTTAATCACATTCTTTACTATTTGCAATCATAAAATAGTCTAATATCTTCTTCTTTTCAACATACGTAGCTATTACCCTCGAAAAGTAAAACTTTTGACATAGGAAAAGAGCCTTTTATCACATTCTTTACCATTTGCAATCATAAAATAGTCTAATATCTTCATTTTTTCAACATACGTAGCTATTACCCTCGAAAAATAAAACTTTTGAAATAGGAAAACAGCCTTTAATCACATTCTTTACCATATGCAATCATAAAATAGTCTAATATCTTCATTTTTTCAACATACGTAGCTATTACCCTCGTAAACTAAAACTTTTGACATAGGAAAAGAGCCTTTAATCACATTCTTTACCATTTGCAATCATAAAATAGTCTAATATCTTCATTTTTTCAACATACGTAGCTATTACCCTCGAAAACTAAAACTTTTGACATAGGAAAAGAGCCTTTAATCACATTCTTTACCATGTGCAATCATAAAATAGTCTAATATCTTCATTTTTTCCACAGACATAGCTATTAACCTCGAAAACTAAAACTTTTGAAATAGGAAAAGAGTCTTTAATCACATTCTTTACCATTTGCAATCATAAAATAGTCTAATATCTTCATTTTTTCAACATACGTAGCTATTACCCTCGAAAACTAAAACTTTTGACATAGGAAAAGAGCCTTTAATCACATTCTTTACCATTTGCAATCATAAAATAGTCTAATATCTTCATTTTTTTAACATACGTAGCTATTACCCTCAAAAACTAAAAGTTTTGACATAGGAAAAGAGCCTTTAATCACATTCTTTACCATTTGCAATCATAAAATAGTCTAATATCTTCATTTTTTCAACATACGTAGCTATTACCCTCGAAAACTAAAACTTTTGACATAGGAAAAGAGCCTTTAATCACATTCGTTACCATTATAAAATAGTCTAATATCTTCATTTTTTCAACATACGTAGCTATTACCCTCGAAAACTAAAACTTTTGACATAGGAAAAGAGCCTTTAATCACCTTCGTTACCATTTGCAATTATAAAATAGTCTAATATCTTCATTTTTTCAACAAACGTAGCTATTACCCTCGAAAACTAAAACTTTTGACATAGGAAAAGAGCCTTTAATCACATTCTTTACCATTTGCAATCATAAAATAGTCTAATATCTTCATTTTTTCAACTTACGTAGCTATTACCCTCGAAAACTAAAACTTTTGAAATAGGAAAAGAGCCTTTAAGCACTTTCTTTACCATGTGCAATCATAAAATAGTCTAATATCTTCATTTTTCCAACATACGTAGCTATTACTCTCGAAAACTAGAACTTTTGACATAGGAAAAGAGCCTTTAATCACATTCGTTACCATTTGCAATTATAAAATAGTCTAATATCTTCATTTTTTCAACATATGTAGCTATTACCCTCGAAAACTAAAACTTTTGACATAGGAAAAGAGCCTTTAATCACATTCTTTACCATGTGCAATCATAAAATAGTCTAATATCTTCATTTTTTCAACATACGTAGCTTTTGAAATAGGAAAAGAGCCTTTAATCACATTCTTTACCATGTGCAATCATAAAATAGTCTAATATCTTCATATTTTCAACATACGTAGCTATTACCCGCGAAAACTAAAACTTTTGACATAGGAAAAGAGCCTCTAATCACATTCTTTACCATTTGCAATCATAAAATAGTCTAATATCTTCATTTTTTCAACATACGTAGCTATTACCCTTGAAAACTAAAACTTTTGACATAAGAAAAGAGCCTTTAAGCACATTCTTTTCCATGTGTAATCATAAAATAGTCTAATATCTTAATTTTTCCAAATACGTAGCTATTACCCTCGAAAACTAAAACTTTTGAATAGGAAAAGAGCCTTTAATACATTCTTTACCATGTGCAATCATGAATAGTCTAATATCTTCATTTTTTCAACATACGTAGCTATTACCCTCGAAAACTAAAACTTTTGACATAGGAAAAGAGCCTTTAAGCACATTCTTTACCATGTGCAATCATAAAATAGTCTAATATCTTCATTTTTCCAACATACGTAGCTATTACCCTCGAAAACTAAAACTTTTGAAATAGGAAAAGAGCCTTTAATCACATTCTTTACCATTTACAATCATAAAATAGTCTAATATCTTCATTTTTTCAACATACGTAGCTATTACCCTCGAAAACTAAAACTTTTGACATAGGAAAAGAGCCTTTAATCACATTCTTTACCATGTGCAATCATAAAATAGTCTAATATCTTCATTTTTTCCAACATACGTAGCTATTACCCTCGAAAACTAAAACTTTTGAAATAGGAAAAGAGCCTTTAATCACATTCTTTACCATTTGCAATCATAAAATAGTCTAATATCTTCATTTTTTCAACATACGTAGCTATTACCCTCGAAAACTAAAACTTTTGACATAGGAAAAGAGCCTTTAATCACATTCTTTACCATGTGCAATCATAAAATAGTCTAATATCTTCATTTTTCAACATACGTAGCTATTACCCTCGAAAACTAAAACTTTTGACATAGGAAAAGAGCCTTTAATCACATTCTTTACCATTTGCAATCATAAAATAGTCTAATATCTTCATTTTTCAACATACGTAGCTATTACCCTCGAAAACTAAAACTTTTGACATAGGAAAAGAGCCTTTAAGCACATTCTTTACCATGTGCAATCATAAAATAGTCTAATATCTTCATTTTTCCAACATACGTAGCTATTACCATCGAAAACTAAAACTTTTGACATAGGAAAAGAGCCTTTAATCACATTCTTTACCATGTGCAATCATAAAATAGTCTAATATCTTCATTTTTTCAACATACGTAGCTATTACCCTCGAAAACTAAAACTTTTGACATAGGAAAAGAGCCTTTAATCACATTCTTTACCATTTGCAATCATAAAATAGTCTAATATCTTCATTTTTTCAACATACGTAGCTATTACCCTCGAAAACTAAAACTTTTGACATAGGAAAAGAGCCTTTAATCACATTCTTTACCATTTGCAATCATAAAATAGTCTAATATCTTCATTTTTTCAACATACGTAGCTATTACCCTCGAAAACTAAAACTTTTGACATAGGAAAAGAGCCTTTAAGCACATTCTTTACCATGTGCAATCATAAAATAGTCTAATATCTTCATTTTTCCAACATACGTAGCTATTACCCTCGAAAACTAAAACTTTTGACATAGGAAAAGAGCCTTTAATCACATTTTTACCATGTGCAATCATAAATAGTCTAATATCTTCATTTTTTCAACATACGTAGCTATTACCCTCGAAAACTAAAACTTTTGACATAGGAAAAGAGCTTTTAATCACATTCTTTACCATTTGCAATCATAAAATAGTCTAATATCTTCATTTTTTCAACATACGTAGCTATTACCCTCGAAAACTAAAACTTTTGACATAGGAAAAGAGCCTTTAATCACATTCTTTACCATGTTGCAATCATAAAATAGTCTAATATCTTCATTTTTTCAACATACGTAGCTATTACCCTCGAAAACTAAAACTTTTGACATAGGAAAAGAGCCTTTAATCACATTCTTTACCATGTGCAATCATAAAATAGTCTAATATCTTCATTTTTTCAACATACGTAGCTATTACCCTCGAAAACTAAAACTTTTGAAATAGGAAAAGAGCCTTTAATCACATTCTTTACCATTTGCAATCATAAAATAGTCTAATATCTTCATTTTTTCAACATACGTAGCTATTACCCTCGAAAACTAAAACTTTTGACATAGGAAAAGAGCCTTTAATCACATTCTTTACCATGTGCAATCATAAAATAGTCTAATATCTTCATTTTTTCAACATACGTAGCTATTACCCTCGAAAACTAAAACTTTTGACATAGGAAAAGACCTTTAATCACATTCTTTACCATGTGCAATCATAAAATAGTCTAATATCTTCATTTTTTCAACATACGTAGCTATTACCCTCGAAAACTAAAACTTTTGACATAGGAAAAGAGCCTTTAATCACATTCTTTACCATTTGCAATCATAAAATAGTCTAATATCTTCATTTTTTCAACATACGTAGCTATTACCCTCGAAAACTAAAACTTTTGAAATAGGAAAAGAGCCTTTAATCACATTCTTTACCATTTGCAATCATAAAATAGTCTAATATCTTCATTTTTCAACATACGTAGCTATTACCCTCGAAAACTAAAACTTTTGACATGGGAAAAGAGCCTTTAATCACATTCTTTACCATTTGCAATCATAAAATAGTCTAATATCTTCATTTTTCAACATACGTAGCTATTACCCTCGAAAACTAAAACTTTTGACATAGGAAAAGAGCCTTTAATCACATTCTTTACCAGTGCAATCATAAAATAGTCTAATATCTTCATTTTTTCAACATACGTAGCTATTACCCTCGAAAACTAAAACTTTTGACATAGAAAAGAGCCTTTAATCACATTCTTTACCATGTGCAATCATAAAATAGTCTAATATCTTCATTTTTTCAACATACGTAGCTATTACCCTCGAAAACTAAAACTTTTGACATAGGAAAAGAGCCTTAAGCACATTCTTTACCATGTGCAATCATAAAATAGTCTAATATCTTCATTTTTCCAACATACGTAGCTATTACCCTCGAAAACTAAAACTTTTGACATAGGAAAAGAGCCTTTAATCACATTCTTTACCATTTGCAATCATAAAATAGTCTAATATCTTCATTTTTTCCAAAATACGTAGCTATTACCCTCGAAAACTAAAACTTTTGAAATAGGAAAAGAGCCTTTAATCACATTCTTTACCATGTGCAATCATAAAATAGTCTAATATCTTCATTTTTCCAACATACGTAGCTATTACCCTCGAAAACTAAAACTTTTGACATAGGAAAAGAGCCTTTAATCACATTCTTTACCATGTGCAATCATAAAATAGTCTAATATCTTCATTTTGCCAACATACGTAGCTATTACCCTCGAAAACTAAAACTTTTGAAATACGAAAAGAGCCTTTAATCACATTCTTTACCATGTGCAATCATAAAATAGTCTAATATCTTCATTTTTTCAACATACGTAGCTATTACCCTCGAAAACTAAAACTTTTGACATAGGAAAAGAGCCTTTAATCACATTCTTTTACCATTTGCAATCATAAAATAGTCTAATATCTTCATTTTTCCAAAATACGTAGCTATTACCATCGAAAACTAAAACTTTTGAAATAGGAAAAGAGCCTTTAATCACATTCTTTACCATGTGCAATCATAAAATAGTCTAATATCTTCATTTTTTCAACATACGTAGCTATTACCCTCGAAAACTAAAACTTTTGACATAGGAAAAGAGCCTTTAAGCACATTCTTTACCATGTGCAATCATAAAATAGTCTAATATCTTCATTTTTTCAACATACTTAGCTATTACCCTCGAAAACTAAAACTTTTGAAATAGGAAAAGAGCCTTTAATCACATTCTTTACCATTTGCAATCATAAAATAGTCTAATATCTTCATTTTTTCAACATACGTAGCTATTACCCTCGAAAACTAAAACTTTTGACATAGGAAAAGAGCCTTTAATCACATTCTTTACCATTTGCAATCATAAAATAGTCTAATATCTTCATTTTTTCAACATACGTAGCTATTACCCTCGAAAACTAAAACTTTTGACATAGGAAAAGAGCCTTTAATCACATTCTTTACCATTTGCAATCATAAAATAGTCTAATATCTTAATTTTTCAACATACGTAGCTATTACCCTCGAAAACTAAAACTTTTGAGGAAAAGAGCCTTTAAGCACATTCTTTACCATGTGCAATCATAAAATTTGTCTAATATCTTCATTTTTTCCAACATACGTAGCTATTACCCTCGAAAACTAAAACTTTTGAAATAGGAAAAGAGCCTTTAATCACATTCTTTACCATGTGCAATCATAAAATAGTCTAATATCTTCATTTTTTCAACATACGCAGCTATTACCCTCGAAAACTAAAACTTTTGACATAGGAAAAGAGCCTTTAATCACATTCTTTACCATTTGCAATCATAAAATAGTCTAATATCTTCATTTTTTCAACATACGTAGCTATTACCCTCGAAAACTAAAACTTTTGACATAGGAAAAGAGCCTTTAATCACATTCTTTACCATTTGCAATCATAAAATAGTCTAATATCTTAATTTTTTCAACATACGTAGCTATTACCCTCGAAAACTAAAACTTTTGACATAGGAAAAGAGCCTTTAATCACATTCTTTACCATTTGCAATCATAAAATTTGTCTAATATCTTCATTTTTTCAACATACGTAGCTATTACCCTCGAAAACTAAAACTTTTGAAATAGGAAAAGAGCCTTTAATCACATTCTTTAC
>NW_027066603.1:0-17875 GCF_032884065.1 Artemia franciscana
ATTTGTTTTTCAATTGGTATATGATGAAATAAATTTTTGTGTTTTTCCCCCTTTTTTTTAGTTTTTTTTGGTTTTTACCTTTTTTTTTAGTTTTTTTAGTTTTTTCTCTTTTCTTTTTATTTTTTTTTTTGTGCTGGAGCTTCAGTTTTGGAAGCTATTTTCTTAAGCAGCTTTTTTTTAGCAGCTTCCTTGACTGTTGCCATTGTAGGTTCGCGCCACCCTAACATCTAGTTGGTTCGGGCGCTTCCTGTGTCCGGTGTCCCGGTCGTCATTTGTGTCCCGGTGTCCCGGTCTGTATAAACACTCGTTTTTGAATTGTCTTTTTTTAGTTTTTTACCTTTTTTTAGTTTTTTTAGTTATACCTAATGATTTTAATGATTGCCCCGTCGTCATTTATATATCCCCCTGTGCCCCCCAGCGTCCCTGTTGCAGTTGTGTCCCGGTCATCATTTATATTCCCTGCGTCCCGGTCGTCATTTGTGTCCCGGTCTGTATATACACTCGTTTTTGAATTGGTCTTTTTTTTTTAGTTTTTAGTTTTTTTCCTTTTTTTAGTTTTTTTAGTTATACCTAATGATTTTAATGATTGCCCCGTCGTCATTTATATATCCCCCTGTGCCCCCCAGCGTCCCTGTTGCAGTTGTGTCCCGGTCATCATTTATATTCCCTGCGTCCCGGTCGTCATTTGTGTCCCGGTCTGTATATACATTCGTTTTTGAATCGGTAAATGATGAAATAATTTTTTTTGTTTTTCCCCCTTTTTTTTAGTTTTTTTGTAGTTTTTACCTGTTTTTAGTTTTTTTAGTTTTTTTTTTACTTATGTCCTTCATTTATATGTCGTCGTTTATATTGTATGTCGTCGTTTTTATGTCGTCTTCACTTATGTCGTCATTTATACTCCTTGTGTCCCGGTCGTAATCAATTCCCAATTTGATTAGTATTTACAATCACCATCAACAAAGCTCAAGGGCAATCATTAGAATCATGAGGTATAACTACAAAAACTAAAAAAAAGGTAAAAAACTAAAACCTAAAAAAAAGACCAATTCAAAAACCAATGTATATACAGACCGGGACACCGGGACACAAATGACGACCGGGACACAAGGAATATAAATGACGCCTCAGACCCTCAAAGAGAAATCACAGACTGGGACACCGGGACACAAATGATGACCGGCACACAGGGAATATAAATTACGACCGGGACATAGGGTCACAACTACAACGGGGACGCCGGGGGGCACAGGGGGATTTATAAGTAACGACGGCGACACGGGGAATCGTCGATTAGCAATCACCATCAACAAAGCTCAAGGGCAATCATTAGAATCATGAGGTATAGATCTGAATACGTGTGTCCCTGTGTCCCGGTCGTCATTTATATTCCCTGTGTCCTGGTCGTCATTTGTGTCCCGGTGTCCCAGTCTGTGATTTCTCTTTGAGTGTCCCGGTCGTCATTTATATTCCCTGTGTCCCGGTCGTCATTTCTGTCCCGGTGTCTTGGTCTGTACATACATTTGTTTTTCAACTGGTATATGATGAAATAAATTTTTGTGTTTTTACCCTTTTTTTCTTTTAGTTTTTTTTTTGTTTTTACCTTTTTTTTAGTTTTTTTAGTTTTTTCTCTTTTCTTTTTATTTTTTTTGTGCTGGAGCTTCAGTTTTGGAAGCTATATTTTTAAACAGCTTTTTTTTAGCAGCTTCCTTGACTGTTGCCATTGTAGGTTCGCGCCACCCTAACATCTAGTTGGTTCGGGCGCTTCCTGTGTCCCGGTGTCCCGGTCGTCATTTGTGTCCCGGTGTCCCGGGTCTGTATATACACTCGTTTTTGAATTGTTTTTTTTTTTAGTTTTTAGTTTTTTACCTTTTTTTAGTTTTTTTAGTTATACCTAATGATTTTAATGATTGCCCCGTCGTCATTTATATATCCCCCTGTGCCCCCCAGCGTCCCTGTTGCAGTTGTGTCCCGGTCATCATTTATATTCCCTGCGTCCCGGTCATCATTTGTGTCCCGGTCTGTATATACATTCGTTTTTGAATCGGTAAATGATGAAATAATTTTTTTGTTTTCCCCTTTTTTCTATTTATTTTTTTTGTAGTTTTTACCTTTTTTTTATTTTTTTTAGTGTTTTTTTTTCTTATGTCCTTCATTTATATTGTATGTCGTCGTTTTTATGTCGTCTTCACTTATATCGTCATTTATACTCCCTGTGTCCCGGTCGTAATTAATTCCCAATTTGATTAGTATTTGCAATCACCATCAACAAAGCTCAAGGGCAATCATTAGAATCATGAGGTATAATTAAAAAACTAAAAAAAGGTAAAAAACTAAAACCTAAAAAAAAGACCAATTCAAAAACGAATGTATATACAGACCGGGACACCGGGACACAAATGACGACCGGGACACAAGGAATATAAATGACGCCCCAGACCCTCAAAGAGAATTCACAGACTGGGACACCGGGACACAAATGACGACCGGAACACAGGGAATATAAATGACGACCGGGACACAGGGTCATAACTACAACGGGGACGCGGGGGGCACCGGGGGATATATAAGTAACGACGGCAACACGGGGAATCGTCGATTAGCAATCACCATCAACAAAGCTCAATGGCAATCATTAGAATAATGAGGTATAGATCTGAATACTTGTGTCCCTGTGTCCGGTCGTCATTTATATTCCCTGTGTCCTGGTCGTCATTTGTGTCCCGGTGTCCCAGTCTGTAATTTCTCTTTGAGTGTCCCGGTCGTCATTTATATTTCCTGTGTCCCGGTCGTCATTTGTGTCCCGGTGTCTTGGTCTGTATATACATTTGTTTTTCAATTGGTATATGATGAAATAAATTTTTGTGTTTTTCCTTTTTTTTTCTTTTTAGTTTTTTTTTTTGGTTTTTACCTTTTTTTTAGTTTTTTTTGTTTTTTCTCTTTTCTTTTTATTTTTTTTTGTGCTGGAGCTTCAGTTTTGGAAGCTATTTTTTTAAGCAGCTTTTTTTTAGCAGCTTCCTTGACTGTTGCCATTGTAGGTTCGCGCCACCCTAACATCTAGTTGGTTCGGGCGCTTCCTGTGTCCAGGTCGTCATTTGTGTCCCGGTGTCCCGGTCTGTATATAAACTCGTTTTTGAATTGGTCTTTTTTTTTAGTTTTTAGTTTTTTACCTTTTTTTAGTTTTTTTAGTTATACCTAATGATTTTAATGATTGCCCCGTCATCATTTATATATCCCCCTGTGCCCCCCAGCGTCCCTGTTGCAGTTGTGTCCCGGTCATCATTTATATTCCCTGCGTCCCGGTCGTCATTTTTGTCCCGGTCTGTATATATATTCGTTTTTGAATCGGTAAATGATTAAATAATTTTTTTTGTTTTTCCCCTTTTTTCTTTTTAGTTTTTTTGTAGTTTTTACCTTTTTTTTAGTTTTTTTAGTTTTTTTTTTTACTTATGTCCTTCATTTATATGTCGTCGTTTATATTGTATGTCGTCGTTTATATGTCGTCTTCACTTATGTCGTCATTTATACTCCCTATGTCCCGGTCGTAATCAATTCCCAATTTGATTAGTATTTGCAATCACCATCAACAAAGCTCAAGGGCAATCATTAGAATCATGAGGTATAACTAAAAAAACTAAAAAAAAAGGTAAAAAACTAAAACCTAAAAAAAGACCAATTCAAAAACGAATGTATATACAGACTGGGACACCGGGACACAAATGACGACCGGGACACAAGGAATATAGATGACGCCCCAGACCCTCAAAGAGAAATCACAGACTGGGACACCGGGACACAAATGACGACCGGGGCACAGGGAATATAAATGACGACCGGGACACAGGGTCACAACTACAACGGGGACGCCGGGGGGCACAGGGGATATATAAGTAACGACGGCGACACGGGGAATCGTCGATTAGCAATCACCATCAACAAAGCTCAAGGGCAATCATTAGAATCATGAGGTATAGATCTGAATACGTGTGTCCCTGTGTCCCGGTCGTCATTTGTGTCCCGGTGTCCCAGTCTGTAATTTCTCTTTGAGTGTCCCGGTCGTCATTTATATTCCCTGTGTCCCGGTCGTCATTTGTGTTCCGGTGTCTTGGTCTGTATATACATTTGTTTTTCAATTGGTATATGATGAAATAAATTTTTGTGTTTTTCCCGTTTTTTTCTTTTTAGTTTTTTTTTTGGTTTTTACCATTTTTTTAGTTTTTTTAGTTTTTTCTCTTTTCTTTTTATTTGTTTTTTGTGCTGGAGCTTCAGTTTTGGAAGCTATTTTTTAAGCAGCTTTTTTTTAGCAGCTTCCTTGACTGTTGCCATTGTAGGTTCGCGCCACCCTAACATCTAGTTGGTTCGGGCGCTTCCTGTGTCCCGGTCTCCCGGTCGTCATTTGTGTCCCGGTGTCCCGTCTGTATATACACTCGTTTTTGAATTGGTCTTTTTTTAGTTTTTAATTTTTTACCTTTTTTTAGTTTTTTTAGTTATACTTAATGATTTTAATGATTGCCCCGTCGTCATTTATATATCCCCCTGTGCCCCCCAGCGTCCCTGTTGCAGTTGTGTCCCGGTCATCATTTATATTTCCTGCTTCCCGGTCGTCATTTGTGTCCCGGTCTGTATATACATTCGTTTTTGAATCGGTAAATGATGAAATAATTTTTTCTGTTTTTCCCCTTTTTCTTTTTAGTTTTTTTGTAGTTTTTACCTTTTTTTTAGTTTTTTTAGTTTTTTTTTTTTACTTATGTCCTTCATTTATATGTCGTCGTTTATATTGTATGTTGTCGTTTTTATGTCGTCTTCACTTATGTCGTCATTTATACTCCCTGTGTCCCGGTCGTAATCAATTCCCAATTTGATTAGTATTTGCAATCACCATCAACAAAGCTCAAGGGCAATAATTAGAATCATGAGGTATTAATAAAAAACTAAAAAAAAGGTAAAAAAACTAAAACCTAAAAAAAAAGACCAATTCAAAAACGAATATATATACAGACCGGGACACCGGGACATAAATGACGACCGGGACACAAGGAATATAGATGACGCCCCAGACCCTCAAAGAGAAATCACAGACTGGGACACCGGGACACAAATGACGACCGGGACACAGGGAATATAAATGACGACCGGGACACAGGGTCACAACTACAACGGAGACGCCGGGGGGCACAGGGTTATATATAAGTAACGACGGCGACACGGGGGATCGTCGATTAGCAATCACCATCGACAAAGCTCAAGGGCAATCATTAGAATCATGAGGTATATATCTTAATACGTTTGTCCCTGTTTCCCGGTCGTCATTATGCTCCCTGTGTCCTGGTCGTCATTTGTGTCCCGGTGTCCAGTCTGTAATTTCTCTTTGAGTGTCCCGGTCGTCATTTATATTCCATGTGTCCCGGTCGTCATTTGTGTCCCGGTGTCTTGGTCTGTATATACATTTGTTTTTCAATTGGTATATGATGAAATAAATTTTTGTGTTTTTCCCCTTTTTTTCTTTTAGTTTTTTTTTGGTTTTTAACCATTTTTTTTAGTTTTTTAGTTTTTTCTCTTTTCTTTTTATTTTTTTTGTGCTGGAGCTTCAGTTTTGGAAGCTATTTTTTTAAGCAGCTTTTTTTTAGCAGCTTCCTTGACTGTTGCCATTGTAGGTTCGCGCCACCCTAACATCTAGTTGGTTCGGGCGCTTCCTGTGTCCCGGTGCCCCGGTCGTCATTTGTGTCCCGGTGTCCCGGTCTGTATATACAATCGTTTTTTGAATTGGTCTTTTTTTTAGTTTTTAGTTTTTTACCTTTTTTTAGTTTTTTTAGTATACCTAATGAATTAATGACTGCCCCGTCGTCATTTATATATCCCCCTGTGCCCCCCAGCGTCCCTGTTGCAGTTGTGTCCCGGTCATCATTTATATTCCCTGCGTCCCGGTCGTCATTTGTGTCCCGGTCTGTACATACATTCGTTTTTGAATTGGTAAATGATGAAATAATTTTTTTTGTTTTTCCCCTTTTTTCTTTTTAGTTTTTTTGTAGTTTTTACCTTTTTTTTTAGTTTTTTTAGTTTTTTTTTACTTATGTCCTTCATTTATATGTCGTCGTTTATATTGTATGTCGTCGTTTTTATGTCGTCTTCACTTATGTCGTCATTTATACTCCCTGTGTCCCGGTCGTAATCAATTACCAATTTGATTAGTATTTGCAATCACCATCAACAAAGCTCGAGGGCAATCATTAGAATCATGAGGTATAACTAAAAAAACTAAAAAAAAGGTAAAAAACTAAAACCTAAAAAAAGACCAATCAAAACGAATGTATATACAGACCGGGACACCGGGACACAAATGACGACCGGGACACAAGGAATATAAATGACGCCCTAGACCCTCAAAGAGAAATCACAGACTGGGACACCCGGACACAAATGACGACCGGGACACAGGGAATATAAATTACGACCGGGACACAGGGTCACAACTACAACGGGACGCGGGGGGCACAGGGGGATATATAAGTTACGACGGCGACACGGGGAATCGTCGATTAGTAATCACCATCAACAAAGCTCAAGGGCAATCATTAGAATCATGAGGTATAGATCTGAATACGTGTGTCCCTGTGTCCCGGTCGTCATTTATATTCCCTGTGTCCCTGGTCGTCATTCGTGTCCCGGTGTCCCAGTCTGTAATTTCTCTTTGAGTGTTCGGTCGTCATTTATATTCCCTGTGTCCTGGTCGTCATTTGTGTCCCGGTGTCCAGTCTGTAATTTCTCTTTGAGTGTCCCGGTCGTCATTTATATTCCCTGTGTCCCGGTCGTCATTGTGTCCCGGTGTCTTGGTCTGTATATACATTTGTTTTTCAATTGGTATATGATGAAATAAATTTTTGTGTTTTTCCCCTTTCTTTCTTTTTAATTTTTTTTTGGTTTTACCTTTTTTTTAGTTTTTTTAGTTTTTTCTCTTTTCTTTTTATTTTTTTTTGTGCTGGAGCTTCAGTTTTGGAAGCTATTTTTTTAAGCAGCTTTTTTTTAGCAGCTTCCTTGACTGTTGCCATTGTAGGTTCGCGCCACCCTAACATCTAGTTGGTTCGGGCGCTTCCTGTGTCCCGGTGTCCCGGTCGTCATTTGTGTCCCGGTGTCCCTGTCTGTATATACACTCGTTTTTGAATTGGTCTTTTTTTTCAGTTTTTAGTTTTTTACTTTTTTTTTAGTTTTTTTAGTTATACCTAATGATTTTAATGATTGCCCCGTCGTCATTTATATATCCCCCCGTGCCCCCCAGTTTCCCTGTTGCAGTTGTGTCCCGGTCATCATTTATATTCCCTGCGTCCCGGTCGTCATTTGTGTCCCGGTCTGTATATACATTCGTTTTTGAATCGGTAAATGATGAAATAATTTTTTTTGTTTTTCCCCTTATTTCTTTTAGTTTTTTTGTAGTTTTTTACCTTTTTTAGTTTTTTTAGTTATTTTTTTTTTACTTATGTCCTTCATTTATATGTCGTCGTTTATATTGTATGTCGTCGTTTTTATGTCGTCTTCACTTATGTCGTCATTTATACTCCCTGTGTCCCGGTCGTAATCAATTCCCAATTTGATTAGTATTTGCAATCACCATCAACAAAGCTCAAGGGCAATCATTAGAATCATGAGGTATAACTAAAAAAACTAAAAAAAAGGTAAAAAACTAAAACCTAAAAAAAAAGACCAATTCAAAAACGAATGTATATACAGACTGGGACACCGGACACAAATGACGACCGGGACACAAGGAATATAAATGACGCCCCAGACCCTCAAAGAGAAATCACAGGCTGGGACACCGGGACACAAATGACGAACGGGACACAGGGATATAAATGACGACCGGGACACAGGGACACAACTACAACGGGGACGCCGGGGGGCACAGGGGGATATATAAGTAACGACGGCGACACGGGGAATCGTCGATTAGCAATCACCATCAACAAAGCTCAAGGGCAATCATTAGAATCATGAGGTATAGATCTGAACACGTGTGTCCCTGTGTCCCGGTCGTCATTTATATTCCCTGTGTCCTGGTCGTCATTTGTGTCCCGGTGTCCCAGTCTGTAATTCTCTTTGAGTGTCCCGGTCGTCATTTATATTCCCTGTGTCCTGGTCGTCATTTGTGTCCCGGTGTCCCAGTCTGTAATTTCTCTTTGAGTGTCCCGGTCGTCATTTATATTCCCTGTGTCCGGTCGTCATTTGTGTCCCGGTGTCTTGGTCTGTATATACATTTGTTTTTCAATTGGTATATGATGAAATAAATTTTTTTGTTTTTCCCCTTTTTTTCTTTTTGATTTTTTTTTGGTTTTTACCTTTTTTTTTAGTTTTTTTAGTTTTTTCTCTTTTCTTTTTATTTTTTTGTGCTGGAGCTTCAGTTTTGAAAGCTATTTTTTTAAGCAGCTTTTTTTTAGCAGCTTCCTTGACTGTTGCCATTGTAGGTTCGCGCCACCCTAACATCTAGTTGGTTCGGGCGCTTCCTGTGTCCCGGTGCCCCGGTCGTCATTTGTGTCCCGGTGTCCCGGTCTGTATATACACTCGTTTTTGAATTGGTCTTTTTTTAGTTTTTAGTTTTTTACCTTTTTTAGTTTTTTTAGTTATACCTAATGATTGTAATGATTGCCCCGTCGTCATTTATATATCCCCCTGTGCCCCCCAGCGTCCCTGTTGCAGTTGTGTCCGGTCATCATTTATATTCCCTGCGTCCCGGTCGTCTTTTGTATCCCGGTCTGTATATACATTCGTTTTTGAATCGGTAAATGATGAAATAATTTTTTTTGTTTTCCCCTTTTTTTTTTAGTTTTTTTGTAGTTTTTACCTTTTTTTTAGTTTTTTTAGTTTTTTTTTTTTACTTATGTCCTTCATTTATATGTCGTCGTTTATATTGTATGTCGTCGTTTTTATGTCGTCTTCACTTATGTCGTCATTTATACTCCCTGTGTCCCGGTCGTAATCAATTCCCAATTTGATTAGTATTTGCAATCACCATCAACAAAGCTCAAGGGCAATCATTAGAATCATGAGGTATAACTAAAAAAACTAAAAAAAAGGTAAAAAACTAAAACCTAAAAAAAAAGACCAATTCAAAAACGAATGTATATACAGACCGGGACACCGGGACACAAATGACGACCGGGACACAAGGAATATAAATGACGCCCCAGACCCTCAAAGAGAAATCGAAGACTGGGACACCGGGACACAAATGACGACCGGGACACAGGGAATATAAATGACGACCGGGACACAGGGACACAACTACAACGGGGACGCCGGGGGGCACAGGGGGATATATAAGTTACGACGGCGACACGGGGAATCGTCGATTAGCAATCACCATCAACAAAGCTCAAGGGCAATCATTAGAATCATGAGGTATAGATCTGAATACGGATTGTTTTCCCATGGACTATTATATTTTGCATGTTCAAGAGTCGATAAACCTGACAATCTATTTATATGCACAGACAATGGGACAGCGAAGAATGTTGTATATTCGCAGTTTTACGTAGTTAAAATATATATATATATATATATATATATATATATATATATATATATATATATATATATATATATATATATATATATATATATATATATATATATATATATATATTCACAGGTGGGACATAGGGACACAACTACAATGGCGCGTAACTAATATGGAGCGTAACGACTTACGCGCGCGGGGGGGCTTGAGGGGACGCGAAGCGCCCCCACCAACTAGATGTTGGTGGGGGCCAACATCTAGTATTAAATAAACTTTGCGTATAATAATTCTTACATTTTTTCCATCTAAGCTCTTAAACAGCAAAGAAGTAAAAATATTTACAAAATGAAAGTAATTGTATGCTATTCTTTTTGGTTGAAGGTATTTTCATCAATATCTATATGTCTGTTTACTCCTGATCATCCCTCAGCAAATATTCTAAATTTTCTTACCAGAAAACGATCTCTATTATTACAGAGAATGCTCCTATAAAACGACCTTGTAACTATAACATCCGATTTCGCCCAGGAAAGATATGCCTAATACTCTCTCTTATGTTCAGATAAACAATGAAAACCACAAGAAGCAAGAAGACATTTATTGCTGTATGCTCACTTTGATGAGGTTCATCCGCATCAGTACTGACAGATATCTAAAACTAAAGGATAAAATATGCTTAGATAATGAGCTCAAATCAGCATACTAATTTATAGAAAAAAGCTGTCTAGCAATGCAGAGTGAAAATCCATCATTAACAGTAGAATTCTGCCCAGTCAGAAACTAGTTAACTATGGTTGAGGTTGTCAAATGAAAAAGGATTGCCCTGTCAGATCCAGAAAAAAAATTTAAATTGCACTTCATAATATATTTATGCTGTCCATCTCAACAAAAAGTTCATTCACTAATTGTTTTGGCTTGGATGAACAAATCCATTTTGCTATTCATCAGAAACTGTGAAGTTTGTAACCTATCACAGAAGTCTAAACCGAAAAAAATTCTTCCTCCAGCATGAAATGCCCACCCTTAGGAGCATGTTGGAGTTGATCTCTTCCAACTTGATAGTAAATATCTTATGGTCACTGTAGACTATTTCAGTAGTTATGTTGCGATTGATCTACATGAGACCAATGCCTATTCAACTAAAGTACCTGAATGTCTGAAGGAAGTTTTTCCAGACATGGAATTCCTTCAACCATCACCTCAGACAATTGCCTACAGTTCCATTGAGATGTATTGAAAAGTTTTATCAAAAAAATGGGGCATAGATAGCTGAATTTTGACCCCACACTGCCCCCTGTCTAATACCCTTTTAGAAAAGGCAAGTCATAATTCCAAAACTATAATAGGGACACACAAAAATTCAAAAACGATAAATACCTTGCACTTCTAGAACACAGAGAATCCTGTTTGATGTCATTGCATCTCCAGTATTGCTCATATTAACAAGAACTTGAGATTTATCCTACATTGTACTAATGAACATCTAAAGCATAGAATAGTATCACAACCTGTATTTATAGATGCAAGAACAGAAGCACAAGAACGACAGAAATCTACTATAATCTAAAAACTAAGCTACAAAAAATTATACCAACAGGGCAGTCTATTAGAATTCCTGAAACAGATGGTACTTGGCAGAAAGCCAGCATCACTGACAAATTGCATAGTTGAGACTCCAAATGACAAACAGCAGAGGTAGAACCAAAAAGAATTGAGACTCTCTGCAGAAGACAATATTAATGTCCCCCTTCTCCCCCCCCCCCCAAAAAAAAAATTGCATCAGAAGGAAGTGGATGAGAATCCATCAAACTATAAAAGCTATACAAATAATTCCCCATTACCTCCAGTCAAAGAAAATATTGCAACCAAAATCCCAATAACAATAATTCTCAGCCTCACAGGATTACAGATTCTAGAAAAGAGACAACAGCATTTATTGATACAGGGAAATTACAACCAGAGGTAGCAGACAGATTAAACCACCATCAAGACTTAACTCGTGACTTCCCTTTTCAAAAGAAGAAATATGTAATGTCCTGGCTCCTTTGAATGGAGTGCTTTTCATCATTGTGCTGCATTAACTTACTTATTTGTGATATAGTTGCTTTACTGATGTCGTAGTCGCAAATGTCTTAATTGGTTGAGTTATCATATGAGGGTAAGACCAGAGTTAGGAAAAATAATTTGAAAATATGAAATCAGTGGTAATTATAGAAGAGCTGCACTATGATGGAACTGCACAGAGATAACAGGCCAAGACTAAAAAGTATGAGTAATTACTTTCCCGTGAACTTAGTCTTATACCAACCAGAGGTGTTACTCAAACAGAGGTCTGATATAGTTGCTTTACTTATGCTGTAATTATTTCAAGTGTTGTGACCTGGCTTTAAACAAAATGCTTAGATGCATCTGCATTTAAAGATTGTCAGTTTTATTCTTTTCTCTTTATTTTTCATATATCCTAGGGCTCATTCCAGGACCATCAGGAGGATGGGGAAGTGTACATCGTCAGAAAAGAAGCCATGACATTTAGAAAGAACGTTAAATAAGGAATCTAATGGCACTATATTTATTTGTTTTTATTTAACATATTTCCTTAGAAATGGTCAACCACTGAAGTAATAATAAAGAATAACCTTGGAAGAATATAGATCCTTAATTAGGTTGCATTAGAGGGTATCAGCCTAGGATTTCTTCTCTCCAGAAGGAAACATGCTAAAAATAAAGCAATTCTTACTCATAATATGCTCAGAAGTTTTTACTCAAACAGATCCTCTAGGTATACTACAGTAATTCACTTTTTTTTATAAGTAAAAGAATTTTTACAATGGGCAAGTCCACATGAAGTTAACAAATTAAATATGTTTTACAACCCTGACCTAGTCTTCATTACCTGACACGTGAGCGGCAACACGTGAAATAGGCAATAGCCCCCAGCATCTTTGGAAGATAGTATCGAAGCTAACACCGTAACAACGAAACATGTGAAACTCGTTGGGTTCAGTTTAGGAATTTTTTTTAGTTTAGCTGAAAAATTTTACTTCAACATACTCTATAGGCAGTGACTATTGTCATTCAATTTTCTTATATATAAGATAACTTTTACAATGGGTAACAAATTAAACAACACAATGAAAATATTTTTACGACTTGAACTCATTTGTCATTATAAGGTCAAACAGCAACACGTACAGAGATAAAAAGTTGCCCCCAACAGCTATGGAAGAGTTTCAATGCTAATACTAGGTTCGTCTTTGCAAATCTAACACGGTCAATACCACTGCCTGAAAAAAAAACAAAAAAACATTTTTCCTCACATTTTTCTGATGATCCACCTCTGTGTGAAGCTACGAATAAAGACGTTATCCACCACCATATGTCAAAACTTAAGTTTTCGAGGGTAATAGCTACGTATGTTGAAAAAATGAAGATACTAGTCTATTTTTTGATTGCAAATGGTAAAGAATGTGATTAAAGGCTCTTTTCCTATTTCAAAAGTTTTAGTTTTCGAGGGTAATAGCTATGTCTGTGGAAAAAATGAAGATATTAGACTATTTTATAATTGCACATGGTAAAGAATGTGATTAAAGGCTCTTTTCCTATTTCAAAAGTTTTAGTTTTCGAGGGTAATAGCTACGTATGTTGAAAAAATGAAGATATTAGACTATTTTATGATTGCAAATGGTAAAGAATGTGATTAAAGGCTCTTTTCCTATTTCAAAAGTCTTAGTTTTCGAGGGTAATAGCTACGTATGTTGAAAAAATCAAGATATTAGACTATTTTATGATTGCAAATGGTAAAGAATGTGATTAAAGGCTCTTTTCCTATTTCAAAAGTTTTAGTTTTCGGGGGTAAGAGCTACGTATGTTGAAAAAATGAAGATATTAGACTATTTTATGATTGCAAATAGTAAAGAATGTGATTAAAGGCTCTTTTCCTATGTCAAAGTTTTAGTTTTCGAGGGTAATAGCTACGTATGTTGAAACAATGAAGATATTAGACTATTTTATGATTGCAAATGGTAAAGAATGTGATTAAAGGCTCTTTTCCTATTTCAAAAGTTTTAGTTTTCGGGGGTAATAGCTACGTATGTTGAAAAAAATGAAGTTATTAGACTATTTATTGATTGCAAATGGTAAAGAATGTGATTAAAGGCTCTTTTCATATGTCAAAAGTTTTAGTTTTCGAGGGTAATAGCTACGTATGTTGAAAAAATGAAGATATTAGACTATTTTATGATTGCAATGTAAAGAATGTGATTAAAGGCTCTTTTCCTATGTCAAAACTTTTAGTTTTCTAGGGTAATAGCTACGTATGTTGAAAAATGAAGATATTAGACTATTTTATGATTGCAAATGTAAAGAATGTGATTAAGGGCTCTTTTCCTGTCAAAAGTTTTAGTTTTCGAGGGTAACAGCTACGTATGTTAAAAAAATGAAGATATTGGACTATTTTATGATTGCAAATGGTAAATAATGTGATTAAAGGCTCTTTTCCAATTTCAAAAGTTTTAGTTTTCGAGGGTAATAGCTACGTATGTTGAAAAAATGAAGATATTAGACTATTTTATGATTACACATTGTAGAGAATGTGATTAAAGGCTCTTTTCTATTTCAAAAGTTTTAGTTTTCGTGGGTAATAGCTACGTATGTTGAAAAAATGAAGATATTAGACTATTTATGATTGCAAATGGTAAAGAATGTGATTAAAGGCTCTTTTCCTATGTCAAAAGTTTTAGTTTTCGAGAGTATAGCTACGTAGGTTGAGAAATGAAGATATTAGACTATTTTTTGATTGCACATGGTAAAGAATGTGATTAAAGGCTCTTTTCCTATTTCAAAAGTTTTAGTTTTCGAGGATAATAGCTACGTATGTTGAAAAAATGAAAATATTAGACTATTTTATGATTGCAAATGGTAAAGAATGTGATTAAAGGCTCTTTTCCTATTTCAAAAGTTTTAGTTTTCGAGGGTAATAGCTACGTATGTTGAATAAAATGAAGATATTAGACTATTTTATGATTGCAAATGGTAAAGAATGTGATTAAAGGCTCTTTTCCTATGTCAAAAGTTTTAGTTTTCGAGGGTAATAGCTATGTATGTTGAAAAAAATTAAGATATTAGACTATTTTATGATTGCACATGGTAAAGAATGTGATTAAAGGCTCTTTTTCTATTTCAAACGTTTTAGTTTTCGAGGGTATTAGCTACGTATGTTGAAAAAATGAAGATATTAGACTGTTTTATGATTGCACATGGTAAAGAATGTGATTAAAGGCTCTTTTCCTATTTCAAAAGTTTTAGTTTTCGAGGGTAATAGCTGTGTCTGTGAAAAAATGAAGATATTAGATTATTTTATGATTGCACATGGTAAAGAATGTGATTAAAGGCTCTTTTCCTATTTCAAAAGTTTTAGTTTTCGAGGGTAATAGCTACGTATGTTGAAAAAATGAAGATATTAGACAATTTTATGATTGCACATGGTAAAGAATGTGATTAAAGGCTCTTTTCCTATTTCAAAAGTTTTAGTTTTCGGGGGTAATAGCTACGTATGTGGAAAAAATGAAGATATTAGACAAATGGTAAAGAATGTGATTAAAGGCTCTTTTCCTATTTCAAAAGTTTTAGTTTTCGAGGGTAATAGCTACGTATGTTGAAAAAATGAAGATATTAGACTATTTTATGATTGCAAATGGTAAAGAATGTGATTAAAGGCTCTTTTTCCTATTTCAAAAGTTTTAATTCTCGGGGGTAAGAGCTACGTATGTTGAAAAAATGAAGATATTAGACTATTTTATGATTGCAAATGGTAAAGAATGTGATTAAAGGCTCTTTTCCTATGTCAAAAGTTTTAGTTTTTGAGGGTAATAGCTATGTATGTTGAAAAAATGAAGATATTAGACTATTTTATGATTGCAAATGGTAAAGAATGTGATTAAAGGCTCTTTTCCTATTTCAAAAGTTTTAGTTTTCGGGGGTAATAGCTACGTATGTTGAAAAAATGAAGATACTAGACTATTTTATGATTGCAAATGGTAAAGAATGTGATTAAAGGCTCTTTTCCTATGTCAAAAGTTTTAGTTTTCGAGGGTAATAGCTAAGTATGTTGAAAAAATGAAGATATTAGACTATTTTATGATTGCAAATGGTAAAGAATGTGATTAAAGGCTCTTTTCCTATTTAAAAAATTTTAGTTTTCGAGGGTAATAGCTACGTATGTTGAAATAATGAAGATATTAGACTATTTTATGATTGCACATGGCTAAGAATGTGATTTAAGGCTCTTTTCCTGTGTCAAAAGTTTTAGTTTTTGAGGGTAATAGCTTTGTCTGTGGAAAAAATGAAGATATTAGACAATTATATGATTGCACGTGGTAAAGAATGTGATTAAAGGCTCTTTTCCTACTTCAAAAGTTTTAGTTTTCGAGGGTAATAGCTACGTATGTTGAAAAAAATGAAGATATTAGACTATTTTATGATTGGAAATGGTAAAGAATGTGATTAAAGGCTCTTTTCCTATGTCAAAAGTTTTAGTTTTCGAGGGTAATAGCTACGTATGTTGAAAAAATGAAGATATTAGACTATTTTATGATTGCAAATGGTAAAGAATGTGATTAAAGGCTCTTTTCCTATTTCAAAAGTTTTAGTTTTCGAGGGTAATAGCTACGTATGTTCAAAAATTGAAGATATTAGACTATTTTATGATTGCAAATGGTAAAGAATGTGATTAAAGGCTCTTTTCCTATGTCTAAAGTTTTAGTTTTCGAGGGTAATAGCTACGTATGTTGAAAAAATGAAGATATTAGACTATTTTATGATTGCAAAATGGTGAAGAATGTGAATAAAGGCTCTTTTCCTATTTCAAAAGTTTAGTTTTCGAGGGTAATAGCTACGTATGTTGAAAAAATGAAGATATTAGACTATTTTATGATTGCACAAGGTAAAGAATGTGATTAAAGGCTCTTTTGCTATGTCAAAAGTTATAGTTTTCGAGGGTAATAGCTTTGTCTGTGGAAAAAATGAATAATTTAGACAATTTGACATAGGAAAAGAGCCTTTAATCACATTCTTTACCATTTGCAATCATAAAATAGTCTAATATATTCATTTTTTCATCATACGTAACTATTAACCTCGAAAACTAAAACTTTTGACATAGGGAAAAGAGCCTTTAATCACATTTTTTACCATGTGCAATCATAAAATAGTCTAATATCTTCATTTTTTTCCACAGACAAAGCTATTACCCTCGAAAACTAAACTTTTGAAATAGGAAAAGAGCCTTTAATCACATTCTTTACCATTTGCAATCATAAAATAGTCTAATATCTTCATTTTTTCAACATACGTAGCTATTACCTTCGAAAACTAAAACTTTTGACATAGGAAAAGAGCCTTTAATCACATTCTTTACCATTTGCAATCATAAAATAGTCTAATATCTTCATTTTTTCAACATACGTAGCTATTACCCTCAAAAACTAAAACTTTTGAAATAGGAAAAGAGCCTTTAATCACACTCTTAACCATTTGCAATAATAAAATTGTCTAATATCTTCATTTTTTCAACATACGTAGCTATTACCCTCGAAAACTAAAACTGTTGACATAGGAAAAGAGCCTTTAATCACATTCTTTACAATTTGCAATCATAAAATAGTCTAATATCTTCATTTTTTCAACATACGTTGCTATTACCCTCAAAAACTAAAACTTTTGAAATAGGAAAAGAGCCTTTAATCACATTCTTTACCATTTGCAATCATAAAATAGTCTAATTACTTCATTTTTTCAACATACGTACCTATTACCCTTAAAAACTAAAACTTTTGAAATAGGAAAAGAGCCTTTAATCACATTCTTTACCATGTGCAATCATAAAATTGTCTAATATCTTCATTTTTTCAACATACGTAGCTATTACCCTCGAAAAGTAAAACTTCTGAAATAGGAAAAGAGCCATTAATCACATTCTTTACTATGTGCAATCATAAAATAGTCTAATATCTTGATTTTTTCAACATACGTAGCTATTACCCTCGAAAACTAAAACTTTGGAAATAGGAAAAGAGCCTTTAATCACATTCTTTACCATTTGCAATCATAAAATAGTCTAATATCTTCATTTTTTCAACATACGTAGCTATTAACCTCGAAAACTAAAACATTTGAAATAGGAAAAGAGCCTTTAATCACATTCTTTACAATGTGCAATCATAAAGTTGTCTAATATCTTCATTTTTTTCCACAGAAAAAGCTATTACCCTCGAAAACTATAACTTTTGAAATAGGAAAAGAGCCTTTAATCACATTCTTTACCATTTGCAATAATAAAATTGTCTAATATCTTCCTTTTTTCCACAGACAAAG
>NW_027066604.1:0-17867 GCF_032884065.1 Artemia franciscana
GTTGAAAAAATGAAGATATTAGACAATTTTATGATTGCACATGGTAAAGACTGGATTAAAGGCTCTGTTCCTATTTCAAAAGTTTTAGTTTTCGAGGGGTAATAGCTACGTATGTTGAAAAAATGAAGATATTAGACAATTTTATGATTGCACATGGTAAAGAATGTGATTAAAGGCTCTTTTCCTATTTCAAAAGTTTTAGTTTTCGAGGGTAATAGCTACGTATGTTGACAAAATGAAGATATTAGACTATTTTATGATTGCAAATGGTAAAGAATGTGATTAAAGGCTCTTTTCCTATTTCAAAAGTTTTAGTTTTTGAGGGTAATAGCTTTGTCTGTGGAAAAAATGAAGATATTAGACAATCTTATGATTGCACATGGTAAAGAATGTGATTAAATGCTCTTTTCCTATTTCAAAAGTTTTTGTTTTCGAGGGTAATAGCTACGTATATTGAAAAAATGAAGATATTAGACTATTTTATGATTGCAAATGGTAAAGAATGTGATTAAAGGCTCTTTTCCTATTTCAAAAGTTTTAGTTTTCGAGGGTAATAGCTACGTATGTTGAAAAAATGAAGATATTAGACAATTCTATGATTGCAAATGGTAAAGAATGTGATTAAAGGCTCTTTTCCTATTTCAAAAGTTTAGTTTTCGAGGGTAATAGCTACGTATGTTGAAAAAATGAAGATATTAGACTATTTTATGATTGCAAATGGTAAAGAATGTGATTAAAGGCTCTTTTCCTATGTCAAAAGTATTAGTTTTCGAGGGTAATGGCTACGTATGTTAAAAAAATGAAGATATTAGACTATTTTATGATTGCACATGGTAAAGAATGTGACTAAAGGCTCTTTTCCTATTTCAAAAGTTTTAGTTCTCGAGGGTAATAGCTACGTATGTTGAAAAAATGAAGATATTAGACTATTTTATGATTGCAAATGGTAAAGAATGTGATTAAAGCCTCTTTTCCTATTTCAAAAAATTTAGTTTTCGAGGGTAATAGCTTTGTCTGTGGAAAAAATGAAGATATTAGACAATTTTATGATTGCACATGGTAAAGAATGTGATTAAAGGCTCTTTTCCTATTTCAAAAGTTTTAGTTTTCGAGGGTAATAGCTACGTATGTTGAAAAAATGAAGATATTAGACTATTTTATGATTGGAAATGGTAAAGAATGTGATTAAAGGCTCTTTTCCTATGTCAAAAGTTTTAGTTTTCGAGGGTAATAGCTACGTATGTTGAAAAAATGAAGATATTAGGCTATTTTATGATTGCAAATGGTAAAGAATGTGATTAAAGGCTCTTTTCCTATGTCAAAAGTTTTAGTTTTCGAGGGTAATAGCTACGTATGTTGAAAAAATGAAGATATTAGACTATTTTATGATTGCACATGGTAAAGAAAGTGATTAAAGGCTCTTTTCCTATTTCAAAAGTTTTAGTTTTCGAGGGTAATAGCTACGTATGTTGAAAAAATGAAGATATTAGACTATTTTATGATAGCACATGGTAAAGAATGTCATTAAAGGCTCTTTTCCTATTTCAAAAGTTTTAGTTTTCGAGGGTAATAGCTACGTATGTTGAAAAAATGAAGATATTAGACAATTTTATGATTGCACATGGTAAAGAATGTGATTAAAGGCTCTTTTCCTATTTCAAAAGTTTTAGTTTTCGAGGGTAATAGCTACGTATGTTGAAAAAATGAAGATATTAGACTATTTTATGATTGCACATGGTAAAGAATGTGATTAAAGGCTCTTTTCCTATTTCAAAAGTTTTAGTTTTCGAGGGGTAATAGCTACGTATGTTGAAAAAATGAAGATATTAGACAATTTTATGATTGCACATGGTAAAGAATGTGATTAAAGGCTCTTTTCCTATTTCAAAAGTTTTAGTTTTCGAGGGTAATAGCTACGTATGTTGACAAAATGAAGATATTAGACTATTTTATGATTGCAAATGGTAAAGAATGTGATTAAAGGCTCTTTTCCTATTTCAAAAGTTTTAGTTTTCGAGGGTAATAGCTACGTATGTTGAAAAAATGAAGATATTAGACAATTTTATGATTACAAATGGTAAAGAATGTGATTAAAGGCTCTTTTCCTATTTCAAAAGTTTTAGTTTTCGAGTGTAATAGCTACGTATGTTGAAAAAATGAAGATATTAGAATATTTTATGATTGCAAATGGTAAAGAATGTGATTAAAGGCTCTTTTCCTATGTCAATGATATTAGTTTTCGAGGGTAATGGCTACGTATGTTAAAAAAATGAAGATATTAGACTATTTTATGATTGCACATGGTAAAGAATGTGACTAAAGGCTCTTTTCCTATTTCAAAAGTTTTAGATCTCAAGGGTAATAGCTACGTATGTTGAAAAAATGAAGATATTAGACTATTTTATGATTGCAAATGGTAAAGAATGTGATTAAAGCCTCTTTTCCTATTTCAAAAAATTTATTTTTCGAGGGTAATAGCTTTGTCTGTGGAAAAAATGAAGATATTAGACAATTTTATGATTGCACATGGTAAAGAATGTGATTAAAGGCTCTTTTCCTATTTCAAAAGTTTTAGTTTTCGAGGGTAATAGCTACGTATGTTGAAAAAAATGAAGATATTAGACTATTTTATGATTGCAAATGGTAAAGAATGTGATTAAAGGCTCTTTTCCTATTTCAGAAGTTTTAGTTTTCGAGGGTAATAGCTACGTATGTTGAAAAAAATGAAGATATTAGGCTATTTTATGATTGCAAATGGTAAAGAATGTGATTAAAGGCTCTTTTCCTATGTCAAAAGTTTTAGTTTTCGAGGGTAATAGCTACGTATGTTGAAAAAAATGAAGATATTAGACAATTTTATGATTGCACATGGTAAAGACTGGATTAAAGGCTCTGTTCCTATTTCAAAAGTTTTAGTTTTCGAGGGTAATAGCTACGTATGTTGAAAAAATGAAGATATTAGACAATTTTATGATTGCACATGGTAAAGAATGTGATTAAAGGCTCTTTTTCTATTTCAAAAGTTTTAGTTTTCGAGGGTAATAGCTACGTATGTTGACAAAATGAAGATATTAGACTATTTTATGATTGCAAATGGTAAAGAATGTGATTAAAGGCTCTTTTCCTATTTCAAAAGTTTTAGTTTTTGAGGGTAATAGCTTTGTCTGTGGAAAAAATGAAGATATTAGACAATTTTATGATTGCACATGGTAAAGAATGTGATTAAATGCTCTTTTCCTATTTCAAAAGTTTTTGTTTTCGAGGGTAATAGCTACGTATGTTGAAAAAATGAAGATATTAGACTATTTTATGATTGCAAATGGTAAAAAATGTGATTAAAGGCTCTTTTCCTATTTCAAAAGTTTTAGTTTTCGAGGGTAATAGCTACGTATGTTGAAAAAATGAAGATATTAGACAATTTTATGATTGCAAATGGTAAAGAATGTGATTAAAGGCTCTTTTCCTATTTCAAAAGTTTTAGTTTTCGAGGGTAATAGCTACGTATGTTGAAAAAATGAAGATATTAGACTATTTTATGATTGCAAATGGTAAAGAATGTGATTAAAGGCTCTTTTCCTATGTCAAAAGTATTAGTTTTCGAGGGTAATGGCTACGTATGTTAAAAAAATGAAGATATTAGACTATTTTATGATTGCACATGGTAAAGAATGTGACTAAAGGCTCTTTTCCTATTTCAAAAGTTTTAGTTCTCGAGGGTAATAGCTACGTATGTTGAAATAATGAAGATATTAGACTATTTTATGATTGCAAATGGTAAAGAATGTGATTAAAGGCTCTTTTCCTATGTCAAAAGTATTAGTTTTCGAGGGTAATGGCTACGTATGTTAAAAAAATGAAGATATTAGACTATTTTATGATTGCACATGGTAAAGAATGTGACTAAAGGCTCTTTTCCTATTTCAAAAGTTTTAGTTCTCGAGGGTAATAGCTACGTATGTTGAAAAAATGAAGATATTAGACTATTTTATGATTGCAAATGGTAAAGAATGTGATTAAAGGCTCTTTTCCTATTTCAAAAGTTTTAGTTTTTGAGGGTAAAAGCTTTGTCTGTGGAAAAAATGAAGATATTAGACAATTTTATGATTGCACATGGTAAAGAATGTGATTAAATGCTCTTTTCCTATTTCAAAAGTTTTTGTTTTCGAGGGTAATAGCTACGTATGTTGAAAAAATGAAGATATTAGACTATTTTATGATTGCAAATGGTAAAGAATGTGATTAAAGGCTCTTTTCCTATTTCAAAAGTTTTAGTTTTCGAGGGTAATAGCTACGTATGTAGAAAAAAATGAAGATATTAGACAATTTTATGATTGCAAATGGTAAAGAATGTGATAAAAGGCTCTTTTCCTATTTCAAAAGTTTTAGTTTTCGAGGGTAATAGCTACGTATGTTGAAAAAATGAAGATATTAGACAATTTTATGATTGCAAATGGTAAAGAATGTGATAAAAGGCTCTTTTCCTATTTCAAAAGTTTTAGTTTTCGAGGGTAATAGCTACGTATGTTGAAAAAATGAAGATATTAGACTATTTTATGATTGCAAATGGTAAAGAATGTGATTAAAGGCTCTTTTCCTATGTCAAAAGTATTAGTTTTCGAGGGTAATGGCTACGTATGTTAAAAAAATGAAGATATTAGACTATTTTATGATTGCACATGGTAAAGAATGTGACTAAAGGCTCTTTTCCTATTTCAAAAGTTTTAGTTCTCGAGGGTAATAGCTACGTATGTTGAAAAAATGAAGATATTAGACTATTTTATGATTGCAAATGGTAAAGAATGTGATTAAAGCCTCTTTTCCTATTTCAAAAGTTTTAGTTTTCGAGGGTAATAGCTACGTATGTTGAAAAAATGAAGATATTAGACTATTTTATGATTGCACATGGTAAAGAATGTGCTTAAAGGCTCTTTTCCTTTGTCAAAAGTTTTAGTTTTCGAGGGTAATAGCTATGTCTATGAAAAAATGAAGATATTAGACTATTTTATGATTGCAAATGGTAAAGAATATGATTAAAGGCTCTTTTCCTATTTCAAAAGTTTTAGTTTTCGAGGGTAATAGTTATGTCTATGGAAAAAATGAAGATATTAGACTATTTTATGATTACAAATGGTAAAGAATATGATTAAAGGCTCATTTCCTATTTCAAAAGTTTTAGTTTTCGGGAGTAAGAGCTTTGTCTGTGGAAAAAATGAAGATATTAGACAATTTTATGATTGCACATGGTAAAGAATGTGATTAAAGGCTCTTTTCCTATTTCAAAAGTTTTAGTTTTCGAGGGTAATAGCTACGTATGTTGAAAAAATGAAGATATTAGACTATTTTATGATTGCAAATGGTAAAAAAATGTGATTAAAGGCTCTTTTCCTATGTCAAAAGTTTTAGTTTTCGAGGGTAATAGCTATGTCTGTGGAAAAAATAAAGATATTAGACTATTTTATGATTGCAAATGGTAAAGAATGTGATTAAAGGCTCTTTTCCTATGTCAAAAGTTTTAGTTTTCGAGGGTAATAGCTACGTATGTTGAAAAAATGAAGATATTAGACTATTTTATGATTAAAGAATGTGCTTAAAGGCTCTTTTCCTATGTCAAAAGTTTTAGTTTTCGAGGGTAATAGCTACGTATGTTGAAAAAATGAAGATATTAGACTATTTTATGATTGCACATGGTAAAGAATGTGCTTAAAGGCTCTTTTCCTATGTCAAAAGTTTTAGTTTTCGAGTGTAATAGCTATGTCTGTGGAAAAAATGAAGATATTAGACTATTTTATGATTGCAAATGGTAAAGAATGTGATTAAAAGCTCTTTTCCTATTTCAAAAGTTTTAGTTTTCGGGGGTAAGAGCCTTGTCTGTGCAAAAAATGAAGATATTAGACAATTTTATGATTGCACATGGTAAAGAATGTGATTAAAGGGTCTTTTCCTATTTCAAAAGTTTTAGTTTTCGAGGGTAATAGCTACGTATGTTGAAAAAATGAAGATATTAGACTATTTTATGATTGCAAATGCTAAAGAATGTGATTAAAGGCTCTTTTCCTATGTCAAAAGTTTTAGTTTTCGAGGGTAATAGCTACGTTTGTTGAAAAAATGAAGATATTAGACTATTTTATGATTGCACATGGTAAAGAATGTCAACTACATGGTAACGAATGGCAATTACAGGCACTTGCCTGTAATTGCTGGATAAAATTACGTTTTGACTCGATAGGACTCGATTTGACTTGAAATAGGAAAAGAGCCTTTAATCATATTCTTTACCATTTGCAATCATAAAATAGTCTAATATCTTCATTTTTTCAACATACGTAGCTATTACCCTCGAAAACTAAAACTTTTGAAATAGGAAAACAGCCTTTAATCACATTCTTTACCATGTGCAATCATAAAATAGTCTAATATCTTAATTTTTTCAACATACTTAGCTATTACCCTCGAAAACTAAAACTTTTGACATAGGAAAAGAGCCTTTAATCACATTTTTTACCATGTGCAATCATAAAATAGTCTAAAACCTTCATTTTTTCCACAGACATAGCTATTACCCTCGAAAACTAAAACTTTTGAAATAGGAAAAGAGCCTATAATCACATTCTTTACCATTTGCAATCATAAAATTGTCTAATATCTTCATTTTTTCAACATACGTAGCTATTACCCTCGAAAACTAAAACTTTTGACATAGGAAAAGAGCCTTTAATCACATTCTTTACCATTTGCAATCATAAAATAATCTAATATCTTCATTTTTTCAACATACGTAGATTACCCTCGAAAACTAAAACTTTTGAAATAGGAAAAGAGCCTTTAATCACATTCTTTACCATTTGCAATCATAAAATAGTCTAATATCTTCATTTTTTCAGCATACTTAGCTATTACCCTCGAAAACTAAAACTTTTGAAATAGGAAAACAGCCTTTAATCACATTCTTTACCATTTGCAATCATAAAATAGTCTAATATCTTCATTTTTTCAACATACGTAGCTATTACCCTCGAAAACTAAAACTTTTGACATAGGAAAAGAGCCTTTAATCTCATACTTTACCATTTGTAATCATAAAATAGTCTAATATCTTCATTTTTTTCAACATACGTAGCTATTACCCTCGAAAACTAAAACTTTTGAAATAGGAAAAGAGCCTTTAATCACATTCTTTACCATGTGCAATCATAAAATTGTCTAATATCTTCATTTTTTCCACAGACAAAGCTATTACCCTCGAAAACTAAAACTTTTGAAATAGGAAAAGAGCCTTTAATCACATTCTTTACCATGTGCAATCATAAAATTGTCTAATATCTTCATTTTTTCCACAGACAAAGCTATTACCCTCGAAAACTAAAACTTTTGACATAGGAAAAGAGCCTTTAATCACATTCTTTACCATTTGCAATCATAAAATAGTCTAATATCTTCATTTTTTCATCATACGTAGCTATTACCCTCGAAAACTAAAACTTTTGAAATAGGAAAAGAGCCTTTAATCACATTCTTTACCATTTGCAATCATAAAATAGTCTAATATCTTCATTTTTTCAACATACGTAGCTATTACCCTCGAAAACTAAAATTTTGAAATTGGAAAAGAGCCTTAAATCACATTCTTTACCATGTGCAATCATAAAATTGTCTAATATCTTCATTTTTTCCACAGAAAAAGCTATTACGCTCGAAAACTAAAACTTTTGAAATAGGAAAAGAGCCTTTAATCACATTCTTTACCATGTGCAATCCTAAAATAGTCTAATATTTTCATTTTTTCCACAGACCTAGCTATTACCCTCGAAAACTAAAACTTTTGAAATAGGAAAAGAGCCTTTAGTCACATTCTTTACCATTTGCAATCATAAAATAGTCTAATATCTTTATTTTTTCAACATACGTAGCTATTACCCTCGAAAACTAAAACTTTTGAAAGAGGAAAAGAGCCTTTACTCACATTCTTTACAATTTACAATCATAAAATAGTCAAATATATTCATTTTTTCAACATACGTAGCTATTACCCTCGAAAACTAAAACTTTTGAAATAGTAAAAGAGCCTTTAATCACATTCTTTACCATTTGCAATCACAAAATAGTCTAATATCTTCATTTTTTTCCACAGACAAAGCTATTACCCTCGATAACTAAAACTTTTGAAATAGGGAAAGAGCCTTTAATCACATTCTTTACCATTTGCAATCATAAAATAGTCTAATATCTTCATTTTTTCAACATACGTAGCTATTACCCTCGAAAACTAAAACTTTTGACATAGGAAAAGAGCTTTTATCACATTCTTTACCATTTGCAATCCTAAAATAGTCTAATATCTTCATTCTTTCAACATACGTAGCTATTGCCCTCGAAAACTAAAAGTTTTGAAATAGGAAAAGAGCCTTTAATCACATTCTTTACCATTTGCAATCATAAAATAGTCTAATATCTTCATTTTTTCAACATACGTAGCTATTTCCCTCGAAAACTAAAACTTTTGAAATAGGAATAGAGCCTTTAATCACATTCTTTACCATTTGCAATCATAAAATAGTCTAATATCTTCATTTTTTCAACATACGTAGCTATTACCCTCGAAAACTAAAACTTTTGGAATAGGAAAAGAGCCTTTAATCACATTCTTTACCATTTGCAATTTTAAAATAGTCTAATATCTTCATTTTTCAAAATAAGTAGCTATTACCCTCGAAAACTAAAACTTTTGAAATATTAAAAGAGCCTTTAATCACATTATTTACCATTTGCAATCATAAAATTGTCAAATATCTTCATTTTTTCAACATACGTAGCTATTACCCTCGAAAACTAAAACTTTTGAAATAGGAAAAGAGCCTTTAATCACATTCTTTACCATGTGCAATCCTAAAATAGTCTAATATCTTCATTTTTTCCACAGACCTAGCTATTACCCTCGAAAACTAAAACTTTTGAAATAGGAAAAGAGCCTTTAATCACATTCCTTACGATTTGCAATCATAAAATAGTCTAATATCTTCATTTTTTCAACATACGTAGCTATTACCCTCGAAAACTAAAACTTTTGAAATAGGAAAAGAGCCTTTAATCACATTCTTTACCATGTACAATCATAAAATAGTCTAATATCTTCATTTTTTCCACAGACCTAGCTACTACCCTCGAAAACTAAAACTTTTGAAATAGGAAAAGAGCCTTTAATCACATTCTTTACCATTTGTAATCATAAAATAGTCTAATATCTTCATTTTTTCAACATACGTAGCTATTTTCCTCGAAAACTAAAACTTTTGAAATAGGAAAAGAGCCTTTAATGACATTCTTTACCATTTCCAATCATAGAATAGTCTAATATCTTCATTTTTTCCACAGACAAAGCTATTACCCTCGAAAACTAAAACTTTTGACATAGGAAAAGAGCCTTTAATCACATTCTTTACCATTTGCAATCATAAAATAGTCTAATATCTTCATTTTTTCAACATACTTAGCTCTTACCGCAGAAAATTAAACTTTTGAAATAGGAAAAGAGCCTTTAATCACATTCTTTACCATTTGCAATCATAAAATAGTCTAATATCTTCATTTTTTTCAACCTTACGTAGCTATTACCCTCGAAAACTAAAACTTTTGAAATAGGAAAAGAGCCTTTAATCACATTCTTTACCATTTGCAATCATAAAATAGTCTAATATCTTCATTTTTTCCACAGACAAAGCATTACCTTCGAAAACTAAAACTTTTGAAATAGGAAAAGAGCCTTTGAAAGAGCCTTGTTGAAAAAATGAAGATATTAGACTATTTTATGATCGCAAATGGTAAAGAATATGATTAAAGGCTCTTTTCCTATTTCAAAAGTTTTAGTTTTCGAGGGTAATAGCTACGTATGTTGAAAAAATGAAGATATTAGACTGTTTTATGATTGCAAATGGTAAAGAATGTGATTAAAGGCTCTTTTCCTATTTCAAAAGTTTAATTTTCTGCGTTAAGAGCTAAGTATGTTGAAAAAATGAAGATATTAGACTATTTTATGATTGCAAATGGTAAAGAATGTGATTAAAGGTTCTTTTGCTATTTTAAAAGTTTTAGTTTTCGAGGGTAAGAGCTTTGTCTATGGAAAAAATGAAGATATTAGACAATTTTTTGATTGCACATGGTAAAGAATGTGATTAAAGGCTCTTTTCCTATTTCAAAAGTTTTAGTTTTCGAGGAAAATAGCTACGTATGTTGAAAAAATGGTAAAGTATGTGATTAAAGGCTCTTTTCCTATGTCAAAAGTTTTAGTTTTCGAGGGTAATAGCTACGTATGTTGAAAAAATGAAGATATTAGACTATTTTATGATTGCAAATGGTAAAGAATGTGATTAAAGGCTCTTTTCCTATTTCAAAAGTTTTAGTTTTCGAGGGTAATAGCTACGTATGTTGAAAAAATGAAGATATAAGACTATTTTATGATTGCAAATGGTAAAGAATGTGATTAAAGGCTCTTTTCCTGTTTCAAAAGTTTTAGTTTTCGAGGGTAATAGCTACGTATGTTGAAAAAATGAAGATATTAGACTATTTTATGATTGCAAATGGTAAAGAATGTGATTAAGGCACTTTTCCTATTTCAAAAGTTTTAGTTTTCGAGGGTAAGAGCTACGTATGTTGAAAAAATGAAGATATTAGACTATTTTATGATTAAAGAATGTGCTTAAAGGCTCTTTTCCTAAGTCAAAGGTTTTAGTTTTCGAGGGTAATAGCTAAGTCGAAAACTAAAACTTTTGACATAGGAAAAGAGCCTTTAATCACATTCTTTAGCATTTGCAATCATAAAATAGTCTAATATCTTCATGTTTTCAACATACATAGCTATTACCCTCGAAAACTAAAACTTTTGACATAGGAAAAGAGTCTTTAATCACATTCTTTACCATTTGCAATCACAAAATAGTCTACTATCTTAATTTTTCAACATACGTAGCTATTACCCTCGAAAACTAAAACTTTTGAAATAGGAAAAGAGCCTTTAATCACATTCTTTACCATGTGCAATGATAAAATTGTCTAATATCTTCATTTTTTCCACAGACAAGGCTCTTACCCCCGAAAACTAAAACTTTTGAAATAGGAAAAGAGCTTTTAATCACATTCTTTACCATTTGCAATCATAAAATAGTCTAATATCTTCATTTTTTCCACAGACATAGCTATTACACTCGAAAACTAAAACTTTTGACATGGGAAAAGAGCCTTTAAGCACATTCTTTAATCAAAAAATAGTCTAATATCTTCATTTTTTCAACATACGTAGCTATTACCCTCGAAAACTAAAACTTTTGACATAGGAAAAGAGCCTTTAAGCACATTCTTTACCATGTGCAATCATAAAATAGTCTAATATCTTCATTTTTTTCAACATACGTAGCTATTACCCTCGAAAACTAAAACTTTTGACATGGGAAAAGAGCCTTTAAGCACATTCTTTAATCAAAAAATAGTCTAATATCTTCATTTTTTCAACATACGTAGCTATTACCCTCGAAAACTAAAACTTTTGACATAGGAAAAGAACCTTTAATTACATTCTTTACTATTTACAATCATAAAATAGTCTAATATCTTCATTTTTTCCATAGACATAGCTATTACCCTCGAAAACTAAAACTTTTGACATAGGAAAAGAGCCTTTAATCACATTTTTTACCATTTGCAATCATAAAATAGTCTAATATCTTCATTTTTTCAACATACGTAGCTATTACCCTCGAAAACTAAAACTTTTGAAATAGGAAAAGAGCCTTTAATCACATTCTTTACCATGTGCAATCATAAAAATGTCTAATATCTTCATTTTTTCCACAGACAAAGCTCTTACTCCCGAAAACTAAAACTTTTGAAATAGGAAGAAGAGCCTTTAATCACATTCTTTACCATTTGCAATCATAAAACAGTCTAATATCTTCATTTTTTTCCATAGACATAGCTATTACCCTCGAAAACTAAAACTTTTGACATAGGAAAAGAGCCTTTAAGCACATTCTTTACCATGTGCAATCATAAAATAGTCTAATATCTTCATTTTTTCCACAGACTTAGCTATTACCCTCGAAAACTAATTTTATGATTGTAATTTTAGTTTTCGAGGGTAATAGCAACGTATTTTGAAAAAATGAAGATATTAGAATATTTTATGATTGCACATTGTAAAGAATGTGATTAAAGGCTCTTTTCCTATTTCAAAAGTTTTAGTTTTCGAGGGTAATAGCTACGTATGTTGAAAAAAAGTTTCAAACTTACTTTTGAAACTTTTGAAATATTGCACTCTTTTCCTACTTCAAAACTTTTAGTTTTCGATGGTAATAGCTTTGTCTGTGTAAAAAATGAAGATATTAGACTATTATATAATTGCAAATGGTAAAGAATGTGATTAAAGGCTCTTTTCCTATTTCAAAAGTTTAATTTTCTGCGGTAAGAGCTAAGTATGTTGAAAAAATGAAGATATTAGACTATTTTATGATTGCAAATGGTAAAGAATGTGATTAAAGGCTCTTTTCCTATGTCAAAAGTTTTAGTTTTCGAGGGTAATAGCTTTGTCTGTGGAAAAAATGAAGATATTAGACAATTTTATGATTGCACATGGTAAAGAATGTGATTAAACGCTCTTTTCCTATTTCAAAAGTTTTAGTTTCCGAGGGTAATAGCTACGTATGTTGAAAAAATGAAGATATTAGACTATTTTATGATTGCAAATGGTACAGAATGTGATTAAAGGCTTTTTTCCTATTTCAAAAGTTTTAGTTTTCGAGGGTAATAGCTACGTATGTTGAAAAAATGAAGATATTAGACTATTTTATGATTGCAAATGGTAAAGAATGTGATTAAAGGCTCTTTTCCTATGTCAAAAGTTTTAGTTTTCGAGGGTAATAGCTACGTATGTTGAAAAAATTAAGATATTAGACAATTTTATGATTGCAAATGGTAAAGAATGTGATTAAAGGCTCTTTTCCTATTTCAAAAGTTTTAGTTTTCGAGGGTAATAGCTATGTCTGTGGAAAAAATGAAGATTTTAGACTATTTTATGATTGCACATGGTAAAGAATGTGATTAAAGGCTCTTTTCCTATGTCAAAAGTTTTAGTTTTCGAGGGTAATAGCTAAGTATGTTGTAAAAATTAATATATTAGACTATTTTATGATTGCACATGGTAAAGAATGTGATTAAAGGCTCTTTTCCTATTTCAAAAGTTTTAGTTTTCGAGGGTAATAGCTACGTATGTTGAAAAAATGAAGATATTAGACTATTTTATGATTGCAAATGGTAAAGAATGTGATTAAAGGCTCTTTTCCTATTTCAAGTCAAATCGAGTTCTATCGAGTCAAAACGTAATTTTATCCAGCAATTATTGGCAAGTGCCTGTAATTGCCATTCTTTACCATGTAATTGACATTCTTTACCATGTGCAATCATAAAATAGTCTAATATCTTCATTTTTTCAACATACGTAGCTATTACCCTCGAAAACTAAAACTTTTGAAATAGGAAAAGAGCCTTTAATCACATTCTTTACCATTTGCAATCATAAAATAGTCTAATATCTTCATTTTTTCAACATACGTAGCTATTACCCTCGAAAACTAAAACTTTTGAAATAGGAAAAGAGCCTTTAATCACATTCTTTACCATTTGCAATCATAAAATAGTCTAATATCTTCATTTTTTCAACATACGTGGCTATTACCCTCGAAAACTAAAACTTTTGACATAGGAAAAGAGCCTTTAATCACATACTTTACCATTTGTAATCATAAAATAGTCTAATATCTTCATTTTTTCAACATACGTAGCTATTACCCTCGAAAACTAAAACTTTTGACATAGGAAAAGAGCCTTTAATCACATTCTTTAGCCTATAGGTCTAATATCTTCATTTTTTCCCACAGACTTAGCTATTACCCTCGAAAACTAATTTTATGATTGTAATTTTAGTTTTCGAGGGTAATAGCAACGTATTTTGAAAAAATGAAGATATTAGAATATTTTATGATTGCACATTGTAAAGAATGTGATTAAAGGCTCTTTTCCTATTTCAAAAGTTTTCGTTTTCGAGGGTAATAGCTACGTATGTTGAAAAAAAGTTTCAAACTTACTTTTGAAACTTTTGAAATATTGCACTCTTTTCCTACTTCAAAACTTTTAGTTTTCGATGGTAATAGCTTTGTCTGTGGAAAAAATGAAGATATTAGACTATTATATAATTGCAAATGGTAAAGAATGTGATTAAAGGCTCTTTTCCTATTTCAAAAGTTTAATTTTCTGCGGTAAGAGCTAAGTATGTTGAAAAAATGAAGATATTAGACTATTTTATGATTGCAAATGGTAAAGAATGTGATTAAAGGCTCTTTTCCTATGTCAAAAGTTTTAGTTTTCGAGGGTAATAGCTTTGTCTGTGGAAAAAATGAAGATATTAGACAATTTTATGATTGCACATGGTAAAGAATGTGATTAAACGCTCTTTTCCTATTTCAAAAGTTTTAGTTTTCGAGGGTAATAGCTACGTATGTTGAAAAAAATTAAGATATTAGACTATTTTATGATTACAAATGGTAAAGTATGTGATTAAAGGCTCTTTTCCTATGTCAAAAGTTTTAGTTTTCGAGGGTAATAGCTACGTATGTTGAAAAAATGAAGATATTAGACTATTTTATGATTGCAAATGGTACAGAATGTGATTAAAGGCTGTTTTCCTATTTCAAAAGTTTTAGTTTTCGAGGGTAATAGCTACGTATGTTGAAAAAATGAAGATATTAGACTATTTTATGATTGCAAATGGTAAAGAATGTGATTAAAGGCCCTTTTCCTATGTCAAAAGTTTTAGTTTTCGAGGGTAATAGCTACGTATGTTGAAAAAATTAAGATATTAGACAATTTTATGATTGCAAATGGTAAAGAATGTGATTAAAGGCTCTTTTCCTATTTCAAAAGTTTTAGTTTTCGAGGGTAATAGCTATGTCTGTGGAAAAAATGAAGATTTTAGACTATTTTATGATTGCACATGGTAAGAATGTGATTAAAGGCTCTTTTCCTATGTCAAAAGTTTTAGTTTTCGAGGGTAATAGCTAAGTATGTTGTAAAAATTAATATATTAGACTATTTTATGATTGCACATGGTAAAGAATGTGATTAAAGGCTCTTTTCCTATTTCAAAGTTTAGTTTTCGAGGGTAATAGCTACGTATGTTGAAAAAATGAAGATATTAGACTATTTTATGATTGCAAATGGTAAAGAATGTGATTAAAGGCTCTTTTCCTATTTCAAGTCAAATCGAGTTCTATCGAGTCAAAACGTAATTTTATCCAGCAATTATAGGCAAGTGCCTGTAATTGCCATTCTTTACCATGTAATTGACATTCTTTACCATGTGCAATCATAAAATAGTCTAATATCTTCATTTTTTCAACATACGTAGCTATTACCCTCGAAAACTAAAACTTTTGAAATAGGAAAAGAGCCTTTAATCACATTCATTACCATTTGCAATCATAAAATAGTCTAATATCTTCATTTTTTCAACATACGTAGCTATTACCCTCGAAAACTAAAACTTTTGAAATAGGAAAAGAGCCTTTAATCACATTCTTTACCATTTGCAATCATAAAATAGTCTAATATCTTCATTTTTTCAACATACGTGGCTATTACCCTCGAAAACTAAAACTTTTGACATAGGAAAAGAGCCTTTAATCACATACTTTACCATTTGTAATCATAAAATAGTCTAATATCTTCATTTTTTCAACATACGTAGCTATTACCCTCGAAAACTAAAACTTTTGACATAGGAAAAGAGCCTTTAATCACATTCTTTAGCATTTGCAATCATAAAATAGTCTAATATCTTCATTTTTTCAACATACGTAGCTATTACCCTCGAAAACTAAAACTTTTGAAATAGGGAAAAGAGCCTTTAATCACATTCTTTACCATTTGCAATCATAAAATAGTCTAATATCTTCATTTTTTCAACATACGTAGCTATTACCCTCGAAAACTAAAACTTTTGAAATAGGAAAAGATCCTTTAATCACATTCTTTACCATGTGCAATCATAAAATAGTCTAATATCTTCATTTTTTCAACATACGTAGCTATTACCCTCGAAAACTAAAACTTTTGAAATAGGAAAAGAGCCTTTAATCACATTCTTTACCATTTGCAATCATAAAATAGTCTAATATCTTCATTTTTTCAACATACGTAGCTATTACCCTCGAAAACTAAAACTTTTGAAATAGGAAAAGATCCTTTAATCACATTCTTTACCATGTGCAATCATAAAATTGTCTAATATCTTCATTTTTTCCATAGACATAGCTATTACACTCGAAAACTAAAATTTTGACATAGGAAAAGAGCCTTTAAGCACATTCTTTACCATTTGCAATCATAAAATAGTCTAATATCTTTATTTTTTCAACATACGTAGCTATTACCCTCGAAAACTAAAACTTTTGACATAGGAAAAGAGCCTTTAAGCACATTCTTTACCATTTGCAATCATAAAATAGTCTAATATCTTCATTTTTTCCACAGACATAGCTATTACCCTCGAAAACTAAAACTTTTGACATAGGAAAAGAGCCTTTAATCATATTTTTTACCATTTGCCATCATAAAATAGTCTAATATCTTCATTTTTTTCAACATACGTAGCTATTACCCTCGAAAACTAAAACTTTTGAAATAGGAAAAGAGCCTTTAATCACATTCTTTACCATGTGCAATCATAAAATTGTCTAATATCTTCATTTTTTTCCACAGACAAAGCTCTTACTCCCGAAAACTAAAACTTTTGAAATAGGAAAAGAACCTTTAATCACATTCTTTACCATTTGCAATCATAAAATAGTCTAATATCTTCATTTTTTCCATAGACATAGCTATTACCCTCGAAAACTAAAACTTTTGACATAGGAAAAGAGCCTTTAAGCACATTCTTTACCATGTGCAATCATAAAATAGTCTAATATCTTCATTTTTTTCCACAGACTTAGCTATTACCCTCGAAAACTAAAACTTTTGACATAGGAAAAAGAGCCTTTAAGCACATTCTTTAATCATAAAATAGTCTAATATCTTCATTTTTCCAACATACGTAGCTCTTACCCCTCGAAAACTAAAAACTTTTGAAATAGGAAAAGAGCCTTTTAATCACATTCTTTACCATTCGCAATCATAAAATAGTCTAATATCTTCCTTTTTTCAACATACGTAGCTATTACCCTCGAAAACTAAAACTTTTGAAACGGGAAAAGAGTCTTTAATCACATTATTTACCATTTGCAATCATAAAATAGTCTAATATCTTCATATTTTCAACATACGTAGCTATTACCCTCGAAAACTAAAACTTTTGAAATAGGAAAAGAGCCTTTAATCACATTCTTTACCATTTGGAATCATAAAATAGTCTAATATCTTCATTTTTCAACAAACGTAGCTATTACCCTCGAAAACTAATACTTTTGAAATAGGAAAAGAGCCTTTAATCACATTCTTTACCATGTGCAATCATAAAATAGTCTAATATCTTCATTTTTTCAACATACGTAGCTATTACCCTCGAAAACTAAAACTTTTGACATAGGAAAAGAGCCTTTAATCACATTCTTTACCATTTGCAATCATAAAATAGTCTAATATCTTCATTTTTTCAACATACGTAGCTATTACCCTCGAAAACTAGAACTTTTGAAATAGGAAAAGAGCCTTTAATCACATTCTTTACCATTTGCAATCATAAAATAGTCTAATATCAGGAACCACATCAAATAAAAAAAAAACTTAATCAGTTGATCCAATCTATTGTATTTTGGGAATTATTGGGGACC